>NW_022157204.1:0-125942 GCF_007821495.1 Lachnellula hyalina
GTATATCCCAACAATATTAGATATATTTTATAATAAGTATATAATAGAAAAAGCAAACTTAATAAACTAAAATAATATACTTATACATAGAAATAAATTATAGTAATATATTAAAACTAATTAAATTCTACTATTACTAACTACGATCTTACTATCCTCGATCGATGAGTTATGTCTAACAATTGCGGAAACATAAGACTCGTGATCCGCCTTCTTAAGAACCATATTTTGATCTCCTTTACGCCACCCCGCTCTCTGTGCATATATCATGACCCCTACCAACACAATTTCTATCGCAAAGAACATTGCCGCAAGCTGGTATCCCACCTTGAAGTGCGGGACTTGACTTGTATTATACGCCAGTAGAGGAACCCACGCCTGGAAAGTAAAGGCCATCGTCTCAACCACAGCGATGACGATGATTCGATGTTCCTGGCTGAAGCCGAGGACCTCGTTGATCCACGTGATGAATAGTGCGCCAGCTCCCGTCTCGCAAAAGGTGAGGAACCAACCAGCCATCATGGCAGGAATATTGTGAGATGGCCAGACGGAGAGAATGATACAGCCGATGAGCGCGATGACGCAGGCAAAGACAATGATCGGGGAGCGAACGCGCAGTGCGTCAGAGGCCCAGGCATAGGATAAGGTAAAGAAGATTTGTAGGCCATAGCCGGCGGTGGGGATCAAGTTGACCTCCTCAGTGGACCAACGCTTGGTGGATTTGAGCCAGACATTAAAGTAGGAATAGATCTTGATGCCGAGGACGTGGGCGATGAATGCAATGGAGAAAAGATACACGGGCCAGGCGGTGAAGATGTCTTTGAATGTCTGAAGTGTGACCTTGCTTGCTGGCTTACGTCCGATGGCTTCCATACGCGCAATCGCCATCTTCTTCTCGGCAGGCTTGAGCCATCTGTTTTTGCAAGTTGTTGGGCTGTCGGGAATGGCAAAGAAGCCGTAGATGGAAATGGGAATCCCGATGATACCGTCAAAGATGAAGAGCCATTGCCATGCCGCGAGACCTCCGCGTCCATCCATACCGGCGTACAGAGCTGCTTGCAAATAACCAGAGAACATCTGCGCTGCGCTGGATGATGCTTGGAATATACACGATCTCTTGCCGAGCTCAGCTGGAGTATACCAGGATCCAAGGATGGTCATGATACCGCAATATGCAGAAGCTTCAAAGAGACCAACGAAGAATCGAAGAGCATAAATCGTCTCTACATTTTTAGAGCCTGCTATGCCGATGGTGAAGACGGACCAGAGAATCTCGCAAGTAGGAAGCCAGATAGAAGGCGGCACCTTGGTCATGACCATCTGAGAGGGAAATTGGCCAATGATGTAGCCGATGGTCCAGTAAGTCGTAAGGTAGTTCAAGTCATTTCCTTTCATGCCCAGATCCTCTTTCATTCCGGAAACGTAGGCATTGGAAACATTCGTCTGGTCAAGATACTTGACGAAGTAAGCGACGCAAATATAACTGAGAATCCACCAATCAAGCTTTGCAAGGAGAGCGCGTTCCTCGGGTGTTTTATCGAGGGAGTCCCAGACTATTCCAAGGATCCGTTTGCTCAAGGGCAGCTTTGTACGAGGTTGAGGTTGAGGCTCTGCCTCTGTGGTAGTACTAGGGGTTGTAGACACGATGGCCGAGTCGGCCTGTTCGTGAAACATATCAACGACAGGGTGTGGGATATGGAGGAGAGGAGATCTTGATATGTGAAGGAAGACCTCTGGAAATCAAAAGTACAGGTTGTAGATGAATACTTCCATGGCATTCTTATATCTTATAATGCTCGTCGCATCCTACCCTGAAGATATCTAAGACATCAAAGCTGCGTAGCACGACTATGGCGTTATCAACGCTAAGGAGTACTTGGTAATAACACATGGCGGATGGGAAGATCTTGACGCTGGTGGGCAGGATATTAACAAATCGCCAAATTTCTCAAGCTTTAAAAGACGGAGGACCGCCGTCGTAAATTGCCGGTTATGGCTAGATCATGGTCTCCTACCGTATCCAGATCTATCCCGTCGGGTTACCTAGCGCAGCTCTGAAGTACAAATAGTGGATATTTCGAAACCTTGGCTCATGCTTTACTCAATTTTGTTTGGCCGAACAAAGTTTTCGTTCCCACATGTCCATGATTCAGGGACCTAGAGCTCGGAACATAACCTTACTCAACGGACGCCAAGACGGGTCCTAGTCTACTACTCGAGCACAGGCGCGTTGCTTCCTTATCTCTTATCGCTCATCCACCACGAAGATGGCGGGGACATGATGAGCAAGTCCACTCGAAAATGTAGCGTTGTGTCTGCTGTTGTATACAGAATAAAGAGTGCCTTTTCTTTTCTTTTGTAGGCGTAATGGCAGACCACGATGGCTCAGAGTCTTGAAGAATACTCGTGGCCCTGAAAGACTTGGATATTTGGCTCCGAGGAATAGAGAGGGCAGACAGATGGTGATAAGAGTAAGGGGCTATCATGAATTTGACGAGGACTAGGGTGGTTATGAATGCGCTGTCATAGTTCCAGGAATGATATACCATCCATATAATATATAATGAGTTGAAATTTTATGCAGATTTCCAACATGGTCAGAGAAAATCACAGACTGACTTGTGACCATGCCAGCAAATGAAGTGTGACGCCGGTGCCAAAGACTGGCAGTTTCAAGCTCAGCGAACCTATTTCTATATATCCTATATCAAATGAACCCCATACTCAGATCCCCGACCCCATCCCAGACTCCACTTCCAGCCATCCAGCTCGTATCAAGAGGTAATTCGGTTCTGAACCCATCAAGTAATTGCCCTGTTATTCTCTCTTTCACCAGGTCTCCAGCGGCATCGATCGCACCAACGTACATACTGGCTTCGCTCAATAGATTAGCGACGAGATCTTCAGTTTCTGATTTGATCTGATCGAGAGTAACCACTTCTCCACGTCCCGCCCCTGCTTCAGTCCCAGGGTCGCCAGATAAGTCAGCTAGGAGAGGACCATTTGCTTGGTTGCTGTTGCTTGTCATTGCAAGTCTCTGAAATACTCGTGCTGCGTGTTTGGCTGATAGCCAATGACTAGGGAAGGCCTCGAGTACTGTCGCACAGAGAATGGCTTCTTCTTTCATAAAATTTAGGCCGTCCCCGTTCCGTACCACGCAATACAGTAGTACGGGTGCAATTGCTACGAACCTGCACAGCGTAACCCAGTTCATAGGTAGGTGACGTTGTTGCCATAGCACAGCAGATAGTTGAATATACTTCTGTGCACACCGTTGCAACTCAAGTAGATGGTCCATCGATATGGGCGAGTTGAAGTGTGATGGTGTATATAAGAGTAGAAGCAAATTTTGGTATCGGTAGTTAAGCCATGGAATCGTATTGTGAAAGGGCAACTGATCTCTCTCCATCGGCGTCACCAAACAACCCTGAGTATACCAATTTTCAATCTGCGTCCTTAATTCCTGGATAATGACTCTGCGATCAGCCTGTGTCAGTCTGCTTGTTGCATACGAGTTGGGGAATTGAATTTTCCGCAAGATACTCTCTTCAAGTTGTCGCAGAGAAATTATATGCCGATTGACTTGCAGCACGAGCGTGTAGTAGTTACGATCGGGAGATGCATATTCCTCAAGGGTCACACCCGGGAGGGGGATATTTGCGTTAGAGTCACATATCCCGAAAGGGAGGCCGACGGATGCGGATACCATGCGATCAAGCGTATACGCACTCCAGTATAACCTATGGCGAGCTTCCACTTCGCGTAGCTCTTGGCTGGACCCAATCGAGGTCTTGCTACGGCTCAGACCCAGGGCCATTACCTGCCTGGACAAGATACCGGTGATTACATAAGGTGATATGCCTTGTGAATCGAAAAGCGAGTGGAGACCGAGGAGGAGAAGGCTTGCAACAGAGTCAACGTCATTTCTCGATAGACATTCTTCCAGAACAGTAGGGTACGAGATTTTGAATTTCGAGCAAATGTCTTCCGAAACCTGGCCTACACGCCTTAATGTCGTGCAGCCTATTGCCATAACCATATATAATTTGGTAGGCATCTTCTCAGTACCTTCATTCATCCAATCTCCTATGGCGTCAACATCCCTCAGGACGTTTTCTCGATCCATGAACGGATAGGCACGATGTATATGGCGAAAGTATGCATCGACAAACCTCCGGCCAACGACACCCGGAGAAAGCGGCTCTGACCTATGCTCTGGGGAGGAGGCAGCATGGCGAGATGAAGTGATACCAACGTTTCCTGGTACAAGCTGAGGTCCGCAATTGCGGATGGTAGCATTGTCAGACGCTGAACTCTTACTCGGATCAGACGCGTAGGCATCTCCATGGTGCGTCGAAGTTGGTAGTGATATTTTTTCTATACTTTCCGGCCGGGGGCTCAAGTTCGGGTTCGGGTGTGGGTTCGCATCGGACCGTAGCTCGCTCTCTCTACTCACTGGAGTCCATGTCCATACACCCGTATTTGTAGTCTTGCCGCCTATATCGGCTCCCGTCTCGAGTCGATCTACGGAGGGTGCATCGCGGGGCAGCGTCTTATTAACATAATGGCTCAGCCACGTGATTCTGGCCTCCAGCCTCTCCTTCTCCTTCTGCGCGACAAGGGGTCCCAGCTCCGCACGTGAACGTTCGGCCAGGGAGCAAATGACGCCCGCGTTGAGGCAGTGATTGCACTGTGGTGCGGCCTTGCTGCACCTCTTTTTGAGGCGACGACAACGTTGACATGCAGCCTTGCCCGCCTTGTGCTGTGGCTGTTGTGGCTGTGGTGGCTGTTGTTGCTGTTCCTCGTCTGAGACTGCGACGGGCTTACCACGGTCACGGCCACGGCTCTGGTCATCGTGTTTCGTAATGCGGAAGCGGTGAATGGCGGGTTGCATTACTCGGTGGGATTAATGTTGTGGAGGCAGATGGAGACAAACATACGCCGCTCTCTGCTCAGGGGGTTTTGTCGACAAACGCTCCAAGATCTAGAATCAAAGAATCATAACATACCTACCTACGTACAGTACTTAGAACTGATGTCGCCATTCCCGCCATCCATCGATTTCCGACCGCGGAGCCGCCCCGTTGCAAATTACCCAAACGGGCATAGTCTCCGTTGACGCCTCGTGTGTTGAATTTACTTCGTACTTCGTACTGTAGGCCACCAAGCACGCCATCGCCCTTCAGACTCATCAAGTCCTTTTTGTACCAATAAGACATAATTTGATATAATATAATATAATATAATACAATATAATCCCCAAGCCATCTTCTCTCTCTCTATCTTGCCCTCTCAAACTCTGATACTTGTCTTTACTTATCATTTCCAACCAAGCCAAGTCATCGCGCGCTATCCCGTTATCAGGATGGTCTCCGAAGCCGAGGCACGTGATATATATGCCCGATACATTCATTTTGACGGCTTGAATATTGCCAACTTCTCGCGCGAAATATTCGAGGCTTGGAAGGCAGGCGGTATCACAGGTGTCTCATGCACGTGTGGCATCTGGGAGAACTTTCGCGGCGCCATAGCCAATGTGGTGCAGTGGAAGAAGTGGTTTGAAGAACACTCGGATTTGATTGTCCAAGCACACACTGTTGCCGATATCCGACAAGCCAAGAAGGACGGCAAGACCGCGGTTCTGCTTTCATGGCAGAACACGGCAGGAATCGAGGATCAGCTGGATTACCTGAGGGTATTCAGAGACCTCGGAGTCAGAAAGATGCAATTGACGTACAACACCCAGAATTATTCCGGAGCGGGCTATACCGAGCCTCGGGACTCAGGCCTGACAGGATTTGGTCAGGAGGTTGTGACCGAGATGGCCAAGTTGGGTATCGTCTGCGATCTAAGTCACGTTGGACCTCAGACTAGCCGGGACGTGATTGAATTTGCTCCCGAGGGGAAACCACCTTGTTTCTCACACATCCTTCCCGGCGGCATGCTCGACCATCCGCGCAACAAGACGGACGAGCTGATCAAGCTGATCGGCTCCAAGGGCGGTTTCGTCGGCCTGTCGCAATTTGGGCCGCACATGAAGAAAGGCAACGACAGCACCATCGATGACTATGTTGAGGCGCTGGACTACGTGATCGGACTCGTCGGCGAGGACTTGGTAGGCATTGGTAGTGATGCGAGCGAGGGACACGGACGGCCGAGCGACTTTATGGCGTGGTGTAACAAGGATAAGGGGTATGCGAGACAATTAACACCCTGGGGCAGTCAGAAGGTTGTGAAGCCTCTGGGGCCTCTAGCGCAGCGCGCGAAGCTCGCGGAGGCTATGGCGAGGAGAGGCTGGTCTGAGGATAAGATGAGGAAGGTATTAGGTGAGAATTGGCTGAACTATTTAGAAAAGATATTTGAAAGATGACATGAGTTTGAAACGTCGAATATAGATCTTTATCTTCGAGCAGATCTATCTTGAATGATCAACCCCGCAAGTAGCCCTTTGCATACAGAGGCCACTGGCCGTCTGATGCCCTAAAGTCTGTAGGAGATTTGTGAGCCCTCAATGTAGAAGGATGACAGGCAGAAAACATCCGATGTATTAGATTGCACCTTAACAAGTGGTTACGGACTGTAAGAAATAGTACAGCTGTTACCAAGTCACAATCCTTAGAGATACTCCAGGCAGATTCTGCATGCCGTTTCTAGTTTCGATTATCTATCTCAGCCCTTGCATATTATATCTTAGAAATATCGTAATTTCTATATATTCTCTATTGGCCATAAATATTGTATAAGGGGAAACTAAAGTAAAGGTTAAATCTGCTTACCACTTTGTTAGCTAGCATTATAATATCAAGTATAGTGTTGGGATATATGTCACGTGTACCACGTGACCATTAGTCTCGATAACTAAGCAGCGATGAGGCTATCACCACATCGCTGCAGCTTTAGATAGAACCTCTTCTACACCTAGAAATGCAACCATGAAAATCACAGATTACTAGGCCAACCTAATGCATTAGGTGAAACCAATATATAGAAAGTAGGTATTTATATTACTTCTATTAAATAAACATTTTTTATATCAAAACGAAGTTATAAGTATAACTTATACTTTTTTACTATTACTTATCTTGTATTAAAATTTTTTCCAAGAAAAGCTAATTTAAATGAATGTAGCCTGTGCCCTCTACTAATATTTTCATATTTTAACGATAAATGGGACATGCATAATATTAGGCGCCTGATTCCAACCTTTCTTGGCCATAAAGATAAGCCTGCGCTTACATCGCTTGACGGCTGGCTCCTTCTGTCATCCTCTTCCGAGTGTTAAGTATCAACCCCCCAATTATATTAGGTAGCTCGCGAAAGATACTTTCCGTCAGCATCACCTCTCTAGTAAGCCCCAATTTCCACTTAATTCAACCGACCTAGATTCGGCCGCTGTTCTCAGTCATATTATTCGAGAATGCACCAGAGGATCAAGGCTTAGAACACAGCCCCCGCAATATTCTTGCCGGCTGGGATGGGAGGATTCCGATCTTCAGCTAATAATAATATTTCCATTTCTATCGCGCAGTACGAGATGACATAACAGTGAAAATGTCGATATATAATAAGACGACGATGGTCTGGAACCTTATCTCTCATCTCATTATCATCTCAATCCTCTTTTAATAAGGTCTTGTGTTTTCCTTTCCTTGATACCATCGTTTGGGCCTTTCCACATCTGCTGCTACCTTTCATCATTATGAAGGTCTCTGGAATTTCTGCCCTTGCTTGCATACTTGGTATGGCATCAGCTAATACCTGCTCTCCAATCACGGTCACAGCCCCTGGCTCATGTGCTACTGGTTCATATAGTGGAAGTTCATATGGAAACAAAACTGTCACAGTCACTTCCACCGTCACAGCTCCTAGCTCTACCGTTACCGCTACCGTTACCGTTACCGCTCCGGCATCATATAACAATCAGGGCGCCACAAGCTATGGTTCATCCGGTGGCACAATTGTTGGCGGTGGCGGTTCTAAAAGTTATATTCCAGCTTCTTCAACATATATCGGCCCTCCATCAACTTACGTCGGCAACTCAAAGTCGGGTGCAATCGCTCCCCCATATGTCGCTACATCTGGCACTGTGGTAACCTCCGTAGACTATAGCTACAAGGCAACTTCTGTCTGGGTCTATCCTGTGGGATCCAGCCCAACCAAGGATTGCACTGTTGCGATTTACGAGGAGACTACTGTCACCGTCGTTGTCATCAACATCAATATTACCATCATCAATGGTCAAGCAACAACAATCTGTTCCACGATCAGCGGACAAATGCCAACAACGACACCACCCATACCAGCGCCACCAACCACCTATTCGCAACCTCCTACTTCAACTTCTGTCTGGATTCCCGGTGGCGGATATAACGGCACAATGACTCAATCCAAGTCTGCTGGTTCAACTTCTACCTCCACTCCCGGCGGTGGATCCAACAGCACCAAGGTCCACAACGTAGTTGTCGGCGCCGAGGGCAAACTCCTGTACAAGGACAATCAAATCATTGCTAGCATTGGTGATATCATCCGATTCGACTTCAACAGCACCAATCACACCGTCACGCAATCAACCCTCCAAAAGCCTTGCGAGCCACTCAAGGATGGCTTCGATACCGGATTCACGCACTTTAACAACCAGAGCCGCACCGGTGTTCTCCCAACCGTAGACTTCGTCGTCAGCGTCTCTACGCCCCTCTGGTTCTACTGCGCACAGCCCAAGGGAACTCACTGCCAAAAGGGTATGGTTCTCGGCATTAACCCAGGTACCAAGTTCCCTGAATTCCTGAGCGCCGCCACTGCTTCAACTGGCTTCTCTAAGAGCACTGGCACCCCATCCGGAACCGGTGCCTACGGAACCGGCAAGACTTCTTCCAGCAGCCCCAGTGCCTCTGCATCTAAATCCTCCACAATCAGCGGTTCAGCTCAGCACCCAACCACTTCCACGACTGCCCCTGGTGAATACCAATATGCCAAGCGCGGCTACTGGGGGGCATAAATGATTAAGAGAGGAATATTATAGTGAATAGTTTGAGATATGATGTGAGGACTCTTTACGACTACGGGTGGAAAGTTGTGTACGGTTTAGTTTGGAGTTTTTGGGTTTGTTTATACCTGCATTTGCAGAAGAGCCTACCAGGGTAGTAGGCTTGGTTTTCCACGGGTCTGGATTCTAGCACTTCAATGAACTTTCAAATTAGACACTTCATATCTGCACGTTTCATGAACCCACTTCCCCCAGTCCGGTGTCTTAATTTCTTCCTGTGATTTTTACTCAACAAACTTCTAGGCTTCCACTCATTTCCGAATTGGATGTAGCATTTAAGGCTTGGCCGCTTACTGCAGATCACAGAAAAGTTGGAAAGCACAACAGGTACGCGCAATCGCAACAGCCGCGCTATTTCTATCGCAACCCTCCTACTCCTAGTGTGGTGGGGACCAAACGGGCTGTCACGTGAAGTGGGGTATGCAGCTAGTACTGTACCATACCTTATAAAATCGGACACTTCACTGAACTTGGATCATCATCCATTCTACAATACACTCTTTTATACAGATTATTTAATTTATATATTTATATATTTATATAATGGTGAAACCATAAGTCAGATCCTAGCCTAGAGTCCGCGGTTGTGTTGTTCCCTCCACACTAGCAGCCCGCTAGACGAAGGATGAATCCTTGGCTTATCTACCCAGGTCGTTCTGCCTTCTAGTAAGCGCTTAGCGCGCCTCGTTACCCTTCGTCATTAATCAACTTACGTAGTAAGTCAGAATATATGCCATGGTATGTTAGACTGTAGCCCTACAGGAGGGATATGCATAAGCATCCCCAAGGCCTACCTAAATATAGAAGTGGTGCACACCACGCTAGCCGCGGTGTGGCTGGTGTCAGCACAAACGAGGTAATCAAGCAGTCAGCACTCGTTTTGCGAGCGGCTCATGGGTCAGTTCCGGGACAGGGGTATGGAGGTGGAAGGGAGGTGAGTGTTGTTATTGTAGGTGTTGATGGGATTATTAGTGTTAAGAAGGTATGTGGGATGGATGGATGGAGGGGGGGGTTTTTGGAAGATGCTAGAGGAGAGTTTTTGGATTGGAGAAAGAAGAATTTATAAAATATGAGTTGATTCTTGGGTTGGGATGAAGTGTCATGATAATTCTGACAGATAAACTTTTGATACGTGTCTTTAGGTATCGTCCTTTAGTCCCCGATCCTTTTTACGCCACCACAACCACTATCTTCTAAACTCTTAAGTTCAAAGGCGCGCCTCTCATCCTTCATACCTACCCAACGCGTCAAGGGAGTCTCTCCACAACGCCGGTATCAGGTTCCCTCCCTACAACAACTAGCAACATTAGTCCTGTCCGTTGTCTGGCCAGGCTACCAACTAAATGTCTCATATCAAGCAGCATCACAAATACAGATGCATACATGCACTTAAAGTCTAGCGCGTCATTAGCAAGAACGACAGCCTAAAAACATAGATTCTTCCACCACGTGTGAGAAGAGATATAGGATTGGCCCTTTGCTTATAGATATATGTATCGCCTTTCATGAACCGCCGAGACTGGAATGTGGAGCTGCCCAGTTCCTCTGCACAGGATTACCTAAGATGCATGGCTCGGATTAGGTACATGTGTATCGGACGGCAGATGTATGATATCAGTACAGGTTTCTTTATTCGGCTTGTCGTATATCGCGGTTTTATCGGGTAAGGCTGGTCCATCCCAATTGGTGGGGAAGGTCACAGCTACACAGCCCTCTGGCTACAAGTCCCGTCTAGAGAAGACTTGAGCCTCCTATAAATGATGTATTGGTATCGTGGCAGCCAAGATTGCCCAAAATCATACCAGTAGATCTCGCGCTTCCTGTGAGTCGGACTATGGATCCGATGATCCTCGCGAGTGTCAGTCGAATCTTGTATCTCATGTTGCCCTCACGTGATTCGAAGAAACATATCGCGAACCACCGGCTAACGAGCCCATATTGAGTAGATGGGAGAATAACGAATGATTTGAAAGGGCTGCACGATGTGCGGTACCAGAATCCGATGTAATGTTGATACAGAGTTGTGGTCCAGTGAAGCAGAGCCATTTGTTCCAGCCAGAGCGGTGCCTTCAGCTAGTCCGGCATTCTATTCGACTTAGAAAAATGCATTGAAAAGCCGCAAAGAAGCCTTCCTATCCGAAAGGAAACTGACTCGCGCGATCCTCAAAGCCCATCAACTCAATCCCCTTCCGGAAACCCACACCACTCATATTCTTAATATTCAAAGTCCATACAAGTTCACGCTCATACTGGAAACGGCGAAAGTACGATTTCAGGATCCATTGCGCGTAGGTCGTCATTTGGGGACCACTGGTTCCGTTCTCGAGTTTGTGGCAGTATTCGATGGATTGGCAGAGGTAGCGGGATAGCTTGTCGGCTTCTTGTTTGACTGAAGATATGGTGGGGAATCTGGTGTTGAGAAGAAGTCCTTGTTCTTCTAGTTCCAAAGAATGATGATCAAATGCTGGCGAGAGGATAGAGATGCCGAAAAAGTGTTCATAGATATCTATCATACTGCATAGAAGTTGGAGCATTATTGCCCACCACAAAACCACTTGAGATGCAATTTCTAGGGTTTCAAAGTGGAGGGAAAAGGGGAATAATTTGCTATTGTAGAGATCATCTGCTGGGTTGTAAACGGTTGATGGCATAGCCCAATAAAGCCTTTTCATAATCGCATTTCGGTATTTCTCGTGCCGATCATGGAGCTTCTCGAGTACGATAAGAGAATCCTTGAAGAGACTCGTTCTCCATTGTTCGGGCAGCACACCAGATATGTTGTGAGTGGCTATGAGTAGTTCCGACTTTTCAAAGAGCACAGGCACTTCGCAAGCCACGTCCATTAATCCGTGGAACGAATCGTGTGCTGCGCTCGTGGACATGAGCTGGCGGCAATGAGAGATTGCCATTGATCTAGCATTGCGATTCACAAGAGAATCAAGCAGCTATGAATTCGGTCAGCGTGGTTACCTCAGAAAAGCCAGTAGGCGTACAAGAACAACTCGGATTCGAGCGCAGAAGCTTGGCCAGAGCGGCGAGGGGGAATCCATGCGTTCATTTCGAATGCGAAGGATTTCTGAAATGCCATGGGCATGAGCGCGCCAGGAATCATCAAGCGGGCAGACAAATAGCTAAATCTGTTAGAGCTTTGTAGTGTATACAGAGAAAATGGCAATGATAGAATTACCTCGCCGCTGGAAAGCACGGAGATAGCAGCTAGAATCTCGTCACTTTGTCCAGCACTAATGTCTTGTATTTCCACTTGTAGTATCTGAAGAGCATCGTTATATACTTGCAATGCCTCGTCAATACCAACGCTTCCCGATTTTGTTATGGCGACCTGTATCACACAAAAAGTGAGCAGCGAATAGTCCAGAGCATGGCTTATTCCCTCAAGCTCGCAGATTATTTGGAGCCAAGAAAATAGAGACGTTTCTCTTATATCGGCTTGACTCGGCTGTGGCAAGTAGAGCTTCTTCAGGAGTTCCAAGGCTTGAAGTCGGAACTGTGTCCGTGGACCTATAGGATTCTGGACTTGCGAGTTTAGTAGGTGTAGGGTTTGGTCAAAATCACGAGATACGTGGAGGTCAATATTGTTTTGCTTGAGCACTGAGAGTGCTGTAATTGAGAGGTTTTCAGGAGTCCGGTTCACGAATATTGCATCGCGTTGGTAGCCCTGGCAAGCAATTTCGGCTTTCTCACACCGGAAGCACGTTGGCACTCGGTAATCACACTAAGTAAGGTCAGTATGGGTGGGAAAGCGAATTCAAAAGACCGGATATATATCTATCTCACTTTGACTTTGCGTCTTCTGCAATCGTGGCAGGCTCGAGAAGCCACCTTGGGTTGAGAATCGAACGGTTAGCCATTACTTCATATACTGTAGATTGCTGGGACTCGGAGTTCAACTACCATGCCGGTTGAAGTTATGAGGCGCAAATTGAGAGTTGGATAAGTGCTGCAGCCCGCGCACAATTGTTATCTTGGTGTGATCGCACTTCGAAGTCCAGTCAAGGAAGGTCACCACCATACCGTATGAATTGGATGACATTTAGGCCCATGCACATTGACTCCAAACAGCGCAGGAGATTGGTGGAGATGTGGCGCTAATCTTCATTTGGCAGCATTTTCCGAATTTACGACAAGGTTTATACGCTTTCTAAGCGGACGCCGCACTACTCATCATCTGTCCCTAATTTGTGGTTCAGCGGAAAAAACATGCAATTTCTAAAGTTGGGGTTTCTGTAGACTCCACGACAGAACCCTTTTGGGAACAATCCAGCGAGTATGTTGCAGGGGGTTGTGAAGTTTCAGTTCCACCTCTTTGCTTATCTATCAATCAGAGTAGGGATCCACCGTGATTCTTGATGTCTACCATTAGGTACATAAAGGAGGCTCGCCATCTGGTCTGGGATCAGCTTTCTCCCAGCTACTTCCTCTCATCATTTGTTGTGTTTGCTGTTCCCACCTCCATTTATCATGGACCATAAGTCGGGGCAATCACCTCATCGTGATTCCAGTCTTTCCATTGATCAGTCGGAGAATTCAAAAGTGGATGCCATAAACGACTTTAAACCAGAGCCAGAACCAGAAATGGAAGAAGAGACACGACCAGACCCTGAGACAGTATTGAAAAGAGAACCGACTGGACCCAACCCCACTGACTTTCCCGATGGTGGATTGCAAGCTTGGCTGGTTGTTGTAGGGGGTTTCTGTGCGGTATTCTGTGGCTTTGGCTGGATCAACTGTGAGGACTTAACTATATCTCACAGCTGTGCGATTTGCTAATGTCAGAAAGGTATTGGTGTCTTTCAAAATTACTACGAACATAATCAATTGAAACATTACTCTTCGAGTACCATCGCCTGGATCCCTTCAACCCAATCGTTCATGTTGTTCTTCCCGGTATGACGAGCAAAGCATCAAGACTTTACAAGATGCTAACTTTCACTCCAAGGGATTTCTTGCTGGGAAAATGACAGACGAAATGGGACCACGGATTCCAATTTTACTAGGCTCTTTTCTACATGTCTTTGGGATAATGATGACTTCGTTATCCACTGAGTTCTATCAGATTTTCCTCGCACAAGCCGTATGCAGTGGACTTGGGTGCTGTTTCCTCTTTTACCCAGGTACACAATCTTCAAACCTGCATAAATTGAATAATGGCTAACGCCCATTTCAGTAATTGTAGCCGCTGGGACCTGGTTTCGCAGACACCGCGCACTGGCATTTGGCATCATTACCGCCGGCTCGAGCATTGGCGGTGTCGTTCTGCCCATCATGGTTCAACGGCTCATACCCCACATCGGGTTTGGGTGGACAATGCGAGCGGTCGGCTTCTTGTTCCTGGGTCTCCTTACTATTGCCAATCTCACCATTAAGTCTCGCCTACCGCCAGCCCGTCGACCGTTCAACGTCATGGAAATGGTGAAGCCTTTCACGGAGAAGCCCTTTCTACTACTCGCGCTGGGAGCTTTCTTCATTTACGTTGGGGGTTTCCTTCCGTTTAACTACATTATCCTCCAGGGTGAAGCATCAGGCATGTCAACAGATCTGGCGAGCTATTTGGTCCCAATATTGAACGCGGCATCGTGATTATTACCCCAAACGTTACTAGTAATCTTGGGCATACTAACAAGTGGAATAGAACATTTGGCCGTATTCTCCCGGCTCATTTAGGCGACTCCTTTGGTGTTTTCAACGTTATGATTGTCCTCACAGGATTCGCAGCAATCATGACTCTCGCCCTCTGGCTGCCCGCCGCTGCAAACGCGCCCATTATCGTGTATGCGGTTATGTACGGCTTTGCATCTGGTTGCACATTATCGATTATCCCAGCCATGGTCGCTAAGCTCGGACACATCAGCCAGCTGGGTGCCAGAAGCGGTGCTCTGTATGCCTTCTCATCGGTTGGCGTGCTGATCGGAAGTCCTATAGGAGGAGCAATACAGAAGAATCAGCATGGCGGTTATTCGGGGCTTATTATTTTCACGGGCGTTGCGCTGCTGATTGGGACTTTCTTTGCTTTCCTCTCGAGAGCTGCTCAGGTGGGGTTGAAGATTAAGGTTAGAGTTTAGAAAAAAAACATCCTAGACTTGTTTCTTATGATTCAAATTGACGGCAAATTGAGGAAGTTGAGGTCTCGAGGAAAAAGGTTGAAGGGTTTGGAGGATTGTCACATGATTGGACTTTTCGGAGACTCAGGGGGGACTCAATACACCCACCCCCTTACTTATTTGTCTACCTTGACATTTGTTCTTATAAAATCAGTACATAACTTTGTACTTTGATAACCCAGCTTTTAATATACTATATTTGCAGCCTCCCCTACAAGGAGCTGGCTTACTGCATTTGTACTAGATCCGGGGATTCTGAGCTTCTTAAGTCCGACTGTTGACCTTGCAAAGAGACTCGGGCTAGTACCAACACAATCTATATCTGCCTTGCACTGCACGCATTGGTGGTACTGTACTAGTACAGTAATAGGTCTTCTGCTTCAAGAGTATTTCTGCAACTTGACTGGATTATTATTCAACTAAACTCCCTGGATACTTCTAGTAGACTCTCGAAGTATTACCTAATACAAGATCCGCGTCTCAGGTTCAGCCTTCCCTTTCTGTCAGCCTCCCGCCACAACCACAAACTATTCTGGTGATTCACGGAGAACACAACACCCAACTCTTCGACTATACTTCCTCCGTCTGCGAGTCCTGCGATTTTCCTACGATGATACGACAGTCTTCGAAAACATACATACTTTGGTTGTAGAACAGGCTACATTATTTGATTTCCATTGGAGTAGTTGTACAATACAGGATGGATTTCACCAAGCTGAGGGCGGCTGCCCTGAAGGATGGAGACGACGAAGAGGCCGTCACGGTTAATACACGCGCCCTGATCGACAAGGTGCTTGCCAGATATTCCGGAGAATGGACAACTCTACGAGAGCTACTCCAAAATGCAGCAGATGCCCAAGCGACCAGAGTGGCCATCAAGTTCGAGACCTTGCCCTCCGCGAATGTTCCTCTGTCGAATACGACAAACCAGTCTGATATCCTGAAACACGTCCTGCTAAATCACACATTACGAAGACTGCTGGTCACGAACAATGGACAGGCGTTTGGGGCCAATGACTGGGCGAGGCTGAAGAGGATTGCGGAGGGAAATCCCGACGAAACCAAGATTGGAGCTTTTGGGGTGGGGTTCTACAGTGTCTTCGCAGATTGTGAGGAGCCCTTTGTCAGTTCGGGAAATGAAGCCATGGCATTTTACTGGAAGGGCAACTCGCTGTTTACCAGGCGACTGCAGCTCCCAGCTGAACAAGGGAATCCGGATACTAGCTTCGTTCTAGATTATCGAAACAATACAACCCCTATGCCGAATCTCCTTTCTATAGCCCAGTTCTTGGCAACAAGTTTGACGTTCGTGGCTTTGGAAAATATCGAGCTTTACGTGGACGACTGGAAGATCATATCCTTGAAGAAGAAGGCTTCGCCCAGTATCCCTGTGCCTATTGCTAGAGATGTTGAGACGACGACCAAAGAGGGCCTGATGAAGGTCACCAGTATGGATCGAGAGAGTGTACAAATGGATGCAATATTCATGAATGTTGTTGGATGGAAACCTGTAATGCCAGCATTACCCAAGGGGACCAGTTACGACAGTCCCTATGGGAACAACGACATGCCTTCTCTACGTTCTTTCTTCAGCAGGCTCACATCAAGCACAAGCCATGCTCAACTGAAGACAAAAGCAATGCGGGATGAAAAGGCCTTGCAGGATATTGTTTCGGAAACTCTCACTGACCTCACGACGGCAAACGTCTTCCTCCGAGTAATGACTGCTGTTGTCAAAACCTCAGTTAGTTCCTCATTTGCAAGCGAACTGGAACGAGCGACCAAGAAGCCACCTCCCAAAACCACAAAGCTTGCAATCCTCACATCTTCCTATGATGAGCAGGCTGCATCTTCTAAAGATGACAATGTGGCAGAGCTGGTAGATGTGTTCGCATCTGTTCTTCCAGCCAAGAAGCCTGGCGGTCGTATTTTTATCGGGTTTCCAACGCATCAGACCACTGGCGCAGGCATGCACTTATCGGCTCCCTCCGTCATTCCAACCGTTGAGCGAGAGTCGATCGATTTGAATGCGAGATGGGTCGTAACCTGGAATCGGGAGATGCTCCGAGTTGCTGGTATTATGGCTAGACTTGCTTTCTCGAACGAGATGGCAGATCTTTCCTTCAAGATAAAGCGTGCCACAGAAGCAGCTGGGCATGGAACCAAAGTCTCAAAGACTGAGATTGCCCAGTTTATGCCTGAAGCCCTTCATACGCTCAAAACATTTACTTTCGGGGAGTCAACGCCGAGTTCACAAGTATCGCAAATCATCGAGGAAGCTTTTTGGACAGCTTACAAGAAACCTTCTATTGAGATCTTCAGCACCCGGGGGATTTTGCCTACAACAAAGGTGCGTTTAGCTACAGAAGATCTCAGTGGTTTTGTCGAGGGCATTCCCGTAGTTCCAGATGCTTTAGTGGGCGGGCCATTCGTCACCAAGCTCAGAGACTTTGGTCTCGTCACAGAAATTACCATAGACGATGTCAAGCAAGAGCTGGGAGCGAAAGCTTTAACGAAAGAGCAACTGGTGCAATTTATCACATGGGCGGGTCGCAAAGCCGCAACAGGCGATATCAGCGGGCAGACAATCCACTCTCTTCTGGATGTTGCGGTTGCGATGACTGGAGATGTCGACGAACAAGGTGATGTTATTGCTTTGGGCAGCATTAAGAATTATCTCAGTGTCAACAAGATCCCGGCAGAAGTTCCTATTCCACCAAGCACCATTCCATTCCACTTTACCAAAGCGTCCCCTATACATGAGTTGCAAGCTCTAGGATGGGAACCTCTTGAGATCGTACCCTGGCTACGATTCCTCATTGAAACCAACGCCTCTAGGTCCGCCGATCAGAGCCTCACTAGCTCCGTACGATTTGCTGCCCAAATCCTCTTAATATTATCGAAAGCATGGGACGGATTGAGTGTAAGTTCCAAGGAGACAGTTGTGTCGGTTCTGAAACCCATGACAATTGTGCCGACGAAGTTCGGTATGAAGAAACCAGGGGAGGCTTTCTTCGCAAGCGTCAAGCTTTTTGATGATCTACCAATTGTCACTTCATGTCCAGGCGTGAAAGAAAAGTTCTTTGCCGCCATTGGTGTCCGAAAGACTGTTGATCTGGAAACGATCTTCAGCCGCTTGCTTACACCGATTGGGGAGTCTGAACAGGGTCAGCAAACGAATAAGACTCGGCATATGGAGTTGATTAAGTATCTCGCATCTGTACGGGAGGACATTCCACCTGATGATCTGAAGAGGTTGCGGGAGACTCCCATTTGTCCCGCCGAAGCTGGTCCTAAAGGTCTTGAGCCTACCCAAGGGACTTCCAGACTGTACAAGATATCGGAACTCTTTGAGCCAAAGGATGCCCTGCGAGAATTACGATTACCGATACTGCAGTGGCCGGGGCCACCAGGGAGTTACCGGCAAGGCAGTGTGGAAGGTCGATTTCTGTCTACTCTGGGCATCAGGGCATTTCCTTCTGTCTCTGAGTTGATTGGCATGATGGATTCTGATGATCCTGTGCTCAGAGTCAAGTCTATGAATTACTTCATTTCAAATCATCATATCAACCGCTATGCAAACTTCGACATCAGCTCCTCGGAAAGACGATTCTTACCATTGCAGGGTGATCCGGCCCGCCTTGTCAGTCCAGCAGAATGTTTTACAAACGAGCGATGTGCTGTTCTCGGCTTCAATATACTGATCAGAGAACTACATGTCCATGCAAATAAATTTGGAGTTGCTATGGACCCTCCAATTACTGAGTGCGTCAATAGACTCATCGCAAAGCCACCCCAAACCAAGCGTGAAGGATCAACACTTTTCGGTTATTTTTCTAGCCGTCTTGGTGAGATTGGCCAGAACAATGTTGCAAAGATAGCCGACTCTCGCATTGTACCGGTTACTTCGCGGCAATCAGCACCAAATGGTTTTCCGAGTGAGAAGATCGGAAAGCAATCCGACATACAGCACTTGGCGCCGAGACAGTGCTATCTGGGTAGCTCGTCATCTACTTATGGCGAAATATTTGATTTTGTTGATTTCGGAAATGATGCCAATACTTTCCTCCTGAAGTGTGGCTCGAAGCATGAACCCACCAAGCTTGAGTTAGCGGGCATTGTATCTAGGGAGCCAGCGCGTTTACTCGGTATCATGAAAAGTCCCGAAAAATACATGGGTCTCCTGAGGTCGCTGGCCGATGACCTCCCGCAACTGAAACGAGATAAGCTTTTGTTCAAACAGTTGAGGCAATCGAAGTTCCTCATTGGGTCAAAAGAAATCCCCGGAACTAAAGAAAATCAGGAGCAGAACGGTTCTGAAGATGACGACTTGGACCTTGATGATGGGGAAGATGCTCCCATGAAACAGTGGCAATTAGCATTACCGAGTCAAATCGTAGTTGTAAGTACTTGATCCCTGTCTTTCAACTACCTTGCTTACCACACACAGATCGATGATTATATTAGCTATCGATTATTCAAAGGGTCGTTAATATGCGCTCCTGAAGACGACAAACTTGAAGAATTTTATCTTGCACTGGGTGCGTCTACTCTTCATAGTCTTGTTGAAGAAGACCTCCGTCTCGGTCAAACCTACGAAAAGCAGGCATCCGCTATTAAGCTTCGTAGCCACGTCCTCGAGCGCTCAAAACTCTTCTTGCATGAAATTGACCAGAAGGAGATCAAGCATGACAGCCGCTGGCTCGACAAGAATCTCAGTGTTCAAGTTGTTAGCTCCATTCAGTTGAGGAGATCGCTTCGTGGCCATAATTTGTCCCATACGGAGAAACGTTCCGCAGCTTGCACACACGAACGACATCAGAGCTATACTTTACTTGTAACACCAGGCAATCATGATGTATTCCAGATAAGTCAAGCGATTTGTAAGATCCTTCTGGACCGTCCAAGTCAGCAAGCATGCATGTCATTCGAGACTTTTCTGAAGCTGAACTTGTATGAGTTACGATCTCGTGGTTACAATGTCGAACGAATCTTGAGAGCCAAAGCTGCTGAGCAGAGGATCGCGGAAGAAGAACGTCGGAAGCAACTGGAGACAGAGCAACAAGCGCTTAAGGACCAGCAAGAGCAATGGTCCCAAGAAAATGAACTCGCATTGACCAATACTACTAAAGAGTCCCGCCGCAAGTCCAAGATGCCTTCTATGCCTGGTTCATTTGGGTCGGATTCTCCTGAAAATTCTCCGGCCCCGAAATCGCCTCCTAAACAGAAATCACGTGGCATGTTCGCAGGTCTCAGTCGTCGTTTAGGCCTCGACAATAGCGGAGAAGCTCATGATCAACTCCAAAACCTCCTCGGCGGTAGCGGTCCTTCCTCTTCCCACGATCACGAGCACGAGCACGAGCAGCAGACAGACAACCCACCCACCTACGAGCAAGCCAACAAGTCCTCCGGCGGGAAGTCCGCAACAGAAAAAGTCTCTTCTCCCGCCGCCGTACAGCAGAACCTCCTAAACGCAATCCAATCTTCCCGCGCCCACGACTCCTCGACGCTCTTCTCGCCCCCCTCGAAGCAAGTAATCAAAGAACAGGCCTCCTACTGCGACGAAACCCCGTCCCAAAACATAACCTTTCTCACAGACGCCTCCAACGGCACCCGAATCTTCGTCTCCAAGACCCTCTCCGTCTCCCACACGGAATTCATCTCCTCACACTCTTCATCCCTCAACAGCTTCGCTTCCCTGCTCCACGAAGTCGCAGACGTGTATACGCTGCCGCGCAAAGCTGTTCATATCTTCTACGACGAAAGCGGTGGCACGATTGCGTTTAATGCGAGTGGGAGTATTTTCTTTAACTTTAGGTTTTGGTTGCAGCTGCATGATGGGAAGGATCGCGTGGCGGGTGCGGCGTATTGGTGGATTGTTTGCGCGCATGAGTTGG
This sequence comes from Lachnellula hyalina, assembly GCF_007821495.1. Taxonomy (NCBI): domain Eukaryota; kingdom Fungi; phylum Ascomycota; class Leotiomycetes; order Helotiales; family Lachnaceae; genus Lachnellula; species Lachnellula hyalina. The sequence goes on from NW_022157204.1 coordinate 21,060, forward strand.
CGCATAATTTGGTGAAGGAACACTCGGCGGATCATAGTTTTTATACGTAAGTTTCGTCTTCTCCCTTTCCCCCGCGTTCGGTCTTCTGGTGATGTGTTTGGGGTGGAAGGAAATGGGAATGTTAGGGATTCGATGCGATGAGATTGTGGCTAACGAGAGTAGTGAGATGTTGGTAGCGAATTACTTTCCCAAGATGATGAGTAAAGCTGCTTCTTTTCCGCAGAAACATACACGTGCGCCATCGGCAGCGAAAGAGCAGAGGAGTTTAATGGATTGATTGATTAGAAAGGGTTGTGTAGCTTGCATTGGGTAGATAGATGGAGTTTGGTGTTAACTGCATTGGACTGGGAGCGTTGCATCATATTGCGTAGCATGGAATTGTTAAGCGCCTGCACGGGAGAATGATAGTTAAGGTACATAGGGTGGGTTGTAGATAGACTGTTTTGGGGAATAGGGATTCCTACCTAGGTAGGATCAATAGATGTGGAAATGCATATATCGCTAACAATGATTTGGCTGGCTTATCTCTTTTGATGGCTCAAGGAAGTAAGTGGGTGGTGAATGGACTTAGATGGTCATATACTAATCAATAAATTAGCCTTTATCCTTGAATGGCATGTTAAACTTGATAAGGAGGTTTAGTTGGCAGTTTTTGATATTAAGAAGCAAGCTAAAGTATTACAGGGTAAAACACATGACAGTCTTCGACGTTCCGTAAGTCTTCCACTATAAAGAGCTCTTGACCCGTTCCTCTCAACGGACCTTTACTCACTGCCTGCCTCATCCATAACCTCAAATACCCAAATCCACACCACATTTCCATCGCACCCAAAAAGCCTAGCTGTCACAGGCCAGTGACATGCTGCAGCATCACGTTCCGGGAGCACGTGCCTCCACCTTCCGGTATTCCGACCCCTATGTGAATACAGGCGGTGTACGAGTAATGACTATTCCCTTGCCGACCTTATGTGAATTCAGTCAGGGTCACAACTCACACCTATTCCCGCTACCTGCCTGTGTGAATTAGTTAGTATAAGAAGGGATGGCCTCCCCTCCCTTCTTCCCTCCTTAGTATGGTATTCTCGTCTTTGAAGAGCTTATTACTAGCATTCTTCCTTCCACCTCCTTTGACCTCTCTTTGGTTCCTTATTGCGAGCTGTGACACTAGCCACTGCAGAAAACCGACACTTCATTCAATATGCCACCTAAGCAATCCGACCAAACCAGCGCCGCCGCGGCCGAAACGCAACCTAAAGACAAGAGCCAAGCGCAGTGGTTCAAGGACGGTGGCCATAAGAGCCATTATCATTTTGACATGTCGTATGGCGTTAAGCCGGGCGACGATGAAGGACATGAGGAGATGAAGGCCGCGGTGAAGACGATGCGGGAGCATGAACAGACGGCGTGGGAGGCTGAACATAGGAAGAAGTGAACGTACGTGATAGGAAGAGATTGAGTGAGTAATTCAGTAATACTCACTCCCTGTAAATCGGAAGTGGAATGTGAATTTCAAATGCTAATACTGTGTCAGGATTCAATCACATGGACCCACGTGGACACTTCGGTTCGCTTTCCGAATAGTGTTCACGTTATGTATTTAAAGGGTTTTCACTCTAAACTTCTTAGATCTCTAGAGTAGCTTGTAGCTTGTCGAAATACTACGAGTTGTGACTCCCTATCATTTTGATCCTTACATGCTGTTATATTTCTTAAGAGGGAAATATAGAGGTTTTATTACATGTCGCTGCAATAGTAGTAGAAGTGGAAGGGGGGGGGGGGGGGGGGATCAGCTACATGCACTATGAATATGTGGCCGGCTTATTTATGCTATTAACTAATAAACTACTTGCTCCCTCTCCGCCTCCCAGCTACTACTACTACCTATGGCTCTGTGGATACGGAAATACGAGCACTCTATCGCTTTTGAACTTTTGCCACAAGTGTATTCATCTGCGACCTAGTACTTGGCTTATTGATAAAGACTGAATACGCTGCTTCAAATTGTAAAAAGAAAGACCGCGTGTCTATTGGTACGCGTTTAATCTTCTAACAAACAAAGCTACCTCGCTCCGTATTCTTATGATATTCCTATGTTATGCCTAATTCCATCCATCCCTACATCCCTAATCCCGAAATCCCAAGTCCAAGAACTCCCAACTAGTACTCGCTCACTCATCTCTTCAAACTACTCAACCCCTCCCCCTCCTTCCTAACAACCTTCCTTGGCAGAACCTCCACCTTGCGACTTAACAACTCCCTCAACTCCGGAGAGATAATCTTTGGTCTCTGGTCCTCCAACTCCCCACTCTGTCGGCCTTTGCCTTTATCTGCTCCTTGCGCTTGGGTTGAACTTTGGCCTAGGGAGCTAGAATTGGTACCGCTTGCAGATACTGTGTCAACGGAGGACGTGTTGGCATTGGCCGTGGATGAACTAGGGGAGGTGGGTTTGGTAGTCGAGATGCGTTGGCGGATTTTAGGGGCTGGGAAATTGGATTTTTTGTCAATTGCCTCGACGGTGCGTTGGAAACGGCGGAAGAGCGCTTCGGCTCTGATGAGAGTCGACTCTAGATCTATCGTTGCGGAAAGTTCGTTGACTATTTCGCACCTCGTTAGCATATATGTCACGTGGCATGACAAACAGGGGAAACTAAAGGGGAGCTTACCATATTTCAGCACTTCGTCGAAATGTTTCAGATGCTCCATAATAACATCCCGATGCTTTTCTAGTATCGCCAGCGCAATAAACAGATGGAAGTTGCTTGACATATAATCCGTCCACAGTACCTCCCACAAATGTAGGATATCTAGCCACTGAAACTCGCGCTTGAACCAAACAAGAAGCATCCGGAAGAAGAAAAAGAAGTTTGTGGAATCGGCGCTCTGTAGGTGAAGGTAGAGCTTCGGGTCCATGAGCTGCACAAGGTGGTCTAGGGTAAGAAGCTGTTTTCGCATTCCGGATTGATCCCGAAGGAAGTTCCGTTCCATACGGTCCATGAAGTGCTGGAAGCCCCAGAAAGCTATGGCATCATCTTGTGTGACAGCGTAAATGGGGGCGAGAAGATCAGACATGCCTTGAACGTATCCCAGGTCGCGGTTGTATTCATTATAAGTGAGCAGCATATCTTTCATCTGTTCGAGATGGACGTTGGTCCCTACATCGGCGAAAGGAGAGGATGGATCTGGATGAGGGGTATCTTCGCCCGCGAAGAGTGGAATTGCGCGATCTGTGCGGTGAACGTCTTTCTCTGTTCCGTAGACCCCAAGGAATGGGACTTGTTAGCTATACTGCAAGTAACGTAAAGGGGGATTCAATATCACAAACCTATTCTTCCCTTTTGCTCGCGCCACCATTCACCTTCTTCTCCTTCTCCACCAAGGTCTATCAGTCGATCCCACCAAGCTCCTTTCAACTTTACGTATTCATCCCGGAGGCTGGCCAATTCTGCTTTTCGCTCATCGGCCGAGGAATCCCACTCGTAGATCCCGAGAAGAAAAAGCCATGCCTCTTTACGAACACCGTCTTCGGCATCAAGACCACCATGAAAGATCCTCTCCTTCACCTCATCAGCCGTAACTTGAAGTCGGCCAGTTCTTTGGTCAAAGTAGCTGTTCCACTCCTTCATCGTGACCGTCTTCCTCAGCTCCTTCAGACTTAGCCCTGCAATTTCAGTATCCAGTAGCTCGAACTCTCCCACATCTGTCTCCTCCATCTCCAAAACGTCTCTTGCGGTCCAGATTCGTTGGTTCCTATCTCGTTCACTTTGTTCCGCGATACCCATTGCCCACCTGGCCAAATAAATCCTGGCACTGTCGAATTCATCCTGCAATGTCTGAACCTCGGGATTTTTTAACAATCTTCTAACTTGCGGGGGAATCTTCGGATTATCGATCACAGAATCTGCTGTCCGTCTCGTGAATGTCGTAACCTTACTAAACTTCTCCATCAAATTCCACCCCGTCTCCTTTACAAATTTCATCACAGGATCCATACTCGCATCTCTTCTCAAACCAGACCCAGATCCAGACCCAGCCGCACCCCCAACAGCAGCCCCGCTGCTACTCGGCCGCCTGACCACAGCGGCCGTAACAGGCTTGCCACCAAAAGCCTCTTTATCTTCCATACTCGGCTCCACAAGGTAAATGTTTGGCTCCGCGCCACTTTTTTCTATAGCAACGTATCGCCGCAGCCACCTGAGCACCTCATCCCCTCCCCAAAACATCTCCCCATTAGCTCCGAACGGATCAAAGCTCTCCCTCGTCCTCTTCTTCTTCTGCAACATTGTACTTTGGCATTCCGAGTCATGGAAGAACAGGGCGGGGAAGCTGTCACCTGCCCGGGTATTTATGATCACACTACCAAACCACCATCCCAAGCTCGGCGGCCGCACCAGCAGGCTGTAGATTGCGGAGACTGGTATAGCGAACGCATAGTGCCCGATGGAGGAAGAATGGGCTGTGGTTGTGGGTGGTGGAGGGACGAGGTATGATTGCTTTGGGGGAGAGTCGCCTTCGGAGAGATCTACTTTGACATAGGTGTTGAGGGCATCGCCCAGGGAGGATTCGGGGAGCCAGGCTAGAAGAAGGGAAGAGGCTGCTTTCGCGCGGGCCGAGGAAGAGGAGGAGGATGAGGGACGGGAGGATGGTGGTGGTTTTTGTTGTAGGAGGGCAATGTACCCGGGGATGTTGTCTTTGGCTGAGGGAGTGGGGTGGATATAGACCTGGGAATGTTAGGTGGCGCCGCAAAGGGATTTACGCAAGGTGGCTTGGCTTGCCTTGCTCTTTGAGTATAGAAGCTTCACCCCTCGACCAGTAGCTGTATGTGTGATGGTATTGTAATCGCCTTCCTCGTCGTCGCTCAAGGCATAAAACGAGTTGGACGGCGATGCTGCTCGTGGTGGTGCGGGGTCCGAAGACGACGTCATTGTAACTATTTGGATGGCTGTCTGTGTCGTCGCAACAGAATATCCTAGATGCTCTAGTCAACGAGCTGTAAAGGGGGCATTCAGATCATGTTTCGTCTTGTTCTTGTTGTATAGGGAGTTGTGTTATGTAGAGAGGTCGTCGTTCCCATGACGCGGTTGGCTCATTCCATGCTTGCGCGGCGGGGCAGGAGGCAAACCCTCGTGACTCCAGGCAACGACAAACTAATTCTTCACCTTTTTCAGAACTTTTTGGGCTGCGGTTTTGGTTTTCATATTGTTATAGTTCGTATCTCGTTCCATCTGTAATGCTACTCAGACTTTTTAAACTGATTATAGCTGTGGTATATTAGTCAAGTCTTGGCCAACTGTGCCCGTTACCGCCGTGTACTTCTTCTCCTGTCCTCCAGTTCATTTAATGCCATTCTCAACTTTACAATGCACTCACCCACTCCGTACGTCGTTTTTCATTTAGCCCGGAAAATAGAGGACCTTCTATTTACAAACCTAGTCACAGTTGTATGTCCTTCCAAGGCCCTTATTATGGACGTTCATATAAACAAAGAATAATCTGAAACCTAGACAAGGCCGATACAGATTAACTCCCAATAAAACACTGGCGATCATCCAGGTGCCGGTACTTCTGCTCAAGGACCGGATATATAGAGCTCCAAAACAGATCAGCACGTCCAGTAGCAATCCATCTGTCGAGTCTATTTCAGTCAGCATATATTGTGAATCTCCAATCCAATATGATTGCAATAAACTTACAGGTTCAAATTGGTTCGCCCCCAATGAAAGTATACCCTCCAAAAAGTCCTTAAAATCGCCATTGTTCCAACCGCCCACTTTGCAATACGGAGGTTTCGACTCGTCGTTCTCTGTACTATCCCATGTCGTAGTCCCCACCCTTATGCTAACAATCCATGCCTGCCAATTTGGCACTTGTACAGGAGGCGCTGGGATTCTCGGTCGAAGCTTGTTGCTGCTAGACGTCCGTCGGGTAAAGTCGATGCTAATATCTTCTGCGAGTTTGGAGTCGGTTGAAGAGATGTTGGATGTGCCGCCCCATTTTATGTCGTAGCTTTTACTGGTGAGTAGTGTGTCCCCGCCGTCGGTGATGTTTAGCTGCACGTATAGGGGCTGTGTGTTGTCCTTAGATACTTCGAAGATGTGGAGGTTGCAGGTACCCGTCTGGTATGGAGCTGCTATGGTTGTGGCTGTTGAAACTGGCTTAGCTGTTGTTTTGACGGACTCGACCGCAGTTGTTGTGACTGACTTAGGAGAGCCAGTGCTGACAGCGATGTATGTTGAGGTGATTTGGCAGGTATAAGTGGTGGAGGAATCTGAACCAACTATGCTCCCAATCCCAGCCGTCCAGTCATCGTTACACGCACATCCGATTGTAGCAGGGACATCGACTGTCATGCCGGACTGAGTGGTTTTAAGAGCTGTGTAACTGGATAAGCTGCAAGAGGTTATGACGTTCGCTGATGTTGTGCTATGGACCGAGGCAAGAATGGTTGTGTGGCTAGATGATGAGGTAGAACTACCGGGTTTCGATTGTACTGTTGATTTAGAATCCGTGGAATTTATGGCACTACTAGTTGTTGATTGTTCTTTCGATGTAGGGACTGTAGATTCTGTACTACTATGATCTGTTGTGGACTTTGACGCACTTTTCGAACTAGAGGACGAGACAATCTTTGCCGCCGAACTCGTGCTATTATCCGAACCAAACAATAAGAGCGTCTTTGAAGCAGAACGTGTACTTCTGGTGCTGCTACTTTCACCCGAAGACCAAGTAATGTAAGCATCGGTCGTATTAGCCATTGCCTCGGAGAGCATCTTCTGCTGCATGTCGTACCAAGATTCACGCCTGGCGAAATCATAAATAGGTGTTGCAGTAACACCTGCGGCGGTACTCGTTGAGGAGCTACTTAGGGAAACTGTGCAGGCAGTTGCAGTTGAACATGAGACTGTAATGGTAGAAATATTTGCTGTGCTCGCGCCGGCGGGGGTAAACATCGAATACGAGAGCTCACAGGCGCTCATTGTCTGCGTGGAGCAAGATCTACTGGCATGAGTAGTACTGGAGGGAATAGACGAAACGGTCCGTAAAGGGCTACCCGATTTGGCCTCTGAAGTCGCAGATGAGGGGGAATCGGTTGGCTGGCTAGTAGGCTCTACAGTGTCAAAAGTAGGATCTCCAGCCGCATCTAACGTAATTGGCGGCATATTTGATGAAAACCCCACAGGAGGTTTAACTCCTTGGGTTGGAGGGGGCAGTATACCAGGGCCTGATTATATATTAGCTTCATGTTATAAATCTAGGTAATCCATGTATTAAGATTTGCCGATATACCTGTAACGTCGGGAATGACAACGCCAAAGCCTCCACCGCCTCCATTACCGGGAGGACAAAACCAACAATGAGCAATGGGGATGATTGGCCACCCATGAGAGTCGTGGGTTGCGGATGATACTCCAGTGGTTGTAGTTGGCGTCGCCTTGTCCCAGTGATATACAAGAAGTGCTTCGGTTGAGCTTGAGGTATATGAAGTGAACCTAGATGGAGAGGCTTGCGTGCTTCTTCCGGATGGTGACGTAGTCGTTCTATTTGGTTCTGTTGCACTATAAAAAGACTTGGAAGAGGACATAGGGCTGGAATAAGACTCTGATAATAAGCCACCCGTGATAGATGTTGCGTTTTTAGAAGCTCTATCACTTAACAAAGTCGTGAGGGAGCTTGAAGAGTGGATGCTGAAAATCGAGGGGCTCTTTGTAGCAATGGTAGGAAGAACAGTATGCGAGACAGACCCTGACAGGTCAGTAAAGGAAGAATTATGCTTGTCTCCTTCTGACGACGATGAGAAACTGCTACTCGAGGCTGGTTCAGAGAGAGTAGACAACGTATGGCCACGAGCAGAGGAAGTAGATATGAAGCTTAGAGCAGACCCAGCAATCGTACTTGATAACGAGATGCTCTCGGACGAATCATGTCCTCGAGTAGCAGTGCTGAATGTGGTAGAGTTACTCCTTGATGTCAAGTTGGAAGAACTAATAGAGTCGCTGCTGTTGCGGGCTATGGTCGAATTCATTGCCCGGGGCCCAAATAGGTTGTCGCCGTGAGAGAGGTCTCGTTTCGAGCGCCTTGAGCCTCCAGCAAGGATTTGTATTGATCCATCCTCCATGGGTCGTTGAGCTTGCACGCCATTCTTCGGAACGATCATTCTACTAGCCAAACCAAAGAAGGCATAGTTCTCAGCATTACGCGTACCGTCATCCTCAGCCACGACATATGCATTGTTCCAACCATACGAATTCGATCCATCAGCGTCAACGGTTGCCCCCTTCGAAATGGCATGTGTCAATTCATGAAGCAAGGTAAAATCGAACGTCGATAAGAAATCCATAGCAGGATATCCGCTGGGAGGATCGTAAATGTACTTTGCCCAATTCATAGCCAGGGCAGCAGTGGAACCTTGCCCTCCCAAGGTATTGCTCTCATGCAGATTTATCTCGGCTAGGAAGCCAGGGCACAATTGCAGCGTGGAAGGCAAAGGGATCCCCACCTCAGACGGGGCCAGTACGAAAGCTTGCGTGAGCTTATCACTATAAGGGAGCATATACTTGCAGTTAAAGTAAGCATTTCCAAAAGGCCAGTCGATCCCTAGGGTCATATCGCAGATGCGGTCAGGGGCGGGCGCTCTACAGTTGTAGCCCTCATCAAAACGCGTAAAATCACAATGGATGATGAGATCGTCGACGGTGAGGGATGTATAGTCATATCGAAGAGTTGTTACATCTGGTTCACCATTGTTTTTATTGTATTTCAGGACCGCGTCGAATACGTTTTTAATGGTTGCCCACTACAACATATTATTAGTATTTTGTTTCTTGGAAAGAATAAAGGAGCTGCGACGAAAGATGATTCACTCTCTAAATAAAACGCAATCAAGGAGAAACAAAAGGTTCGCTTACCTTGGCATTAGTCGGAACTATCTTGCCATTTGTCATTGCATCGGCGAACGTGAAGCCAAAGAGGTCTCTCTGGGCCTGCAATACGTCTCCACCACCATCATTTGAAGTCTCAACAGTATTCAAAGTATCTGCCCCCGCTTGAGCGAGATCAAATGCTCCTTTCATGCCCGCGACCACGATATCTTTATACGCGCCACATGAGGGATCTAGAATATAGGCATAGCTTGGGGCGAAAGAGACGAAAAGAACGACGAGAGTACTGGTGAGCTTCATATTCAAAGAACAGCTTAAGGAGCGAACCTGCAGTTTGTAAGCTGCTCAAAACCCAAAGCCCAAAAACAAATGTGACAGAAAATCAAGAAATGAAGAAAGATGCCAGGGTATGGGACAAAATGAAGAGTTTCTGTATTAAGCGGGACCACGTGAGTATCCCCCAACAGAAAACCGAAGGCGATTGCCATAGTACCTATACCAAGTAGTCTGGGGCTCAAACTATACAGGATTCGGGAGCAGCATAAATGCGGCTTTCGTAGAGATCCTTTAGGTAGGTAAAGCTTGTTCTAGCGTACCGAGTCCAAGGTTTTGTTCTAATATACGATATTAGGGCCATCCTGCAGGAATTATCATTCCCATAGTATTGCCGCAAAGGGCAATCCGCTACGAGCAGAATCTTTTTCGAGCCCTTCATTATTCTATACTTCGTACTCCTTAGAATGAAGGTTGATGAGAAATCCTTCTCCATTCCCCACATCCAGAAGATAATAATAGTCCGATGGGTTCTTTTGCCCCGCATTATCTGGCGAAGGAATGTTTACTGTAGAATGCTTCCAGGCCCAGGTCCACAATTCCCAGTATTAGCTTAGGTTTCAGTGGGGTTTACCGGACGCTTGAGGGACTTACCGACAGGCGTATAGGATGTGATGTGCACAGTGCACTATATAACAAAATAAGTGGAGATTTGGTAGCAATGATACAATCAAGGTCGAGAGTAGAGCACTGTTCTTAATCAAAATGGCTATAGAAAAATTGTACTTAATGATCCATAAGAAGGCACTAGCCCAATGAATAGGCCATTAGAAAGGAAGGGATTGATAAAGAACGAAGAATTTGGAAATCAACGGAGATTTGTGATTTGAAAGAGTGCAAACCACATGAGCTGTAAGTTTGAGGATCGAGGTCAAGGTTTCCTTCCTGACTAAGCTACTAAGATACCCACGTGATATTCTCTAGAAACGGTATTGACTCCTGAAATATGGAAAAATGAGAAATAATATCGGTATCGTATAGCGAATACGTATATATAGATGCCCTAACAAGTACACCATAGCATAGCCATAAGTGATTAACCCTCGAAAGGGTAAAAAGCCCCGAACTATATATGAAGCAAGCGAGACCCGCATTTGACCCATAGAAGCCCGCGCTACTATTTACTTCGTAACTATTCCGTTAAGAAGACCAAGGCAAGGGGCTTGCCTTGCTTTGGTGCATTTACCATCTTTCTTTCGTTTACCACCTTTCTTTACCCCCCACCCCCTGCTATAGAATTCTTGGCGGATTAGCTACGCCTGTGACGAAGTACTTCGAAGTAACATGCGAGCCATTTTGCGGGGCAAGTTAATTAAGTGTACCGACCCTTCTGAGGTCGGGCTACTTATAGGGGGTTTATCGGAAGTGTCCCCCTCCCCTTGCATATATAGAGCTTACAGCGTAAGCCTCCATGTGCTTCTCGGCGATCTTTCTCCCTTGACTTGTTTCGAGTTTAATCCTACGAGATATACGACAAGATATGAAGTACGTACCGCACCTGCCTTAATTTCACTTTAGTTAGAGGTGGCCCGTGCACAAAGGACTACGTCGAATCTATATTTAGGAACCTGGTGAACCTCCCCTACCAGTTCTCATCTTTTTAAAGTCTTTATTCCTTTTCCCTAATTTCGACGGTTCTGATATCGAATTATAGGCGCAAAAGACACTATTTCTCTACTAAATGTGATTTCAAGTTTGTTTATCTTGCGTTTCATTTCAATCTGAATGTTTTCATGCGTGCTTGTAATGTCTTGCAATCAAGCATAATTTGTGCGAAAACCTAAATTTACAAATTCAAAATCCCTACACAAAATACCAAGCTCTAGACAAGTTCCTACCTCCCTCCGCTAGACAGGATAGGAAGATTATTATTGTTCCCCTGGATCATATAATATGATACAAGGGCCTAGATGCATGGATATGTGTTTGCGTTAATTGCGGGGATATTAGTTGATTGGAATTGAGATATTTAGTGGGAATTGGAAGGTCAAATATGATTCATGTGCATTTGTGAGTGTACTTGAAGGAAGCTTAATACTTGTTTATAGTGAGGTGGTGTACTAGCTGTATTATACACAGGCTTCCTAATTACGTAGGTATATTGACCTGTTACCCAAATACTAGTACTAGTGACTAACTACTTAAGCTCGCCCATATAAAACAGACATGAAGGAACTAATTAGCGATTTATTCAGAGTAGCCAATCTATAACTTATACCCACACTACTTCCTCTTATTCGCCCCAGTTTTCTTAGCATGTCCTGACGTCTTAGCAGTCGTCTCATCCGCGCCCTCATCCCCAACACTCACACTAGCATCCGCGCCCGCAATACTCTTCAACGGCGCATTAGCAATCTTATCCTCGACCTGCTCCTCATCTCCTCCCTGGCCAAATTCATTGACTCTCGTGTAATCAACCTTGTATTTCCAACTCTGGTACAGATACACAAAGAAGATAAGATCGTCTCTTAGAGTTGCCAGGCGGTGCAGGGTGGGCATCTTGATCGTGAAAGCGAAGAGGTCGTCGATGAACGTGTTGAGAAATTTGTACGTCATGGCTTTGGCTGGCAGATGCGCTACACTCTTGAGACGGTAGTTGATGTAGAGACTGGGTACCATCATAAGGAATCCATACGCGTAGACACTGCCGACGAGTGTGGTGATTACGAACGAATACCAGGATTTATGCGTGTCGTAGTAGAGAGAGTAACCTGCGTAAGCGAAGAGCAAAGGCACGGCTATCATGTAGAGGTATTTGAAAGCCACGGCGTCGTATTCCTTGGTCTTCTCCTCCGTTTCTGATAGGACGTGTTTGTCTTCAAAGGCGATGCGGTAGGGGATGATAGAATCAGCGGGACGGATGCGCACGTTTACTACGGTGGTGATCTTCCAGAATTCAAGGAGGATTCCCATTCCTTGGCTGAAGAGGATCATCCAACCTATTTCATAAGTTAGACTATTGTAGTTTCAGAAAAGAAAGGGAGACGTACTGGTATTCTCGTTATTGTCTAATAAGTAGAGGAAGATGACGGCTTGCATAAAGACGTTTCCAAGGATGGAACGGACTGAGATACCGACGTTGTTTTTCTTGTTGCGATAATGGCTGATGTCTGACTTGAAAGCCAGCATTTCAAAGAGCATATGAAATACACTAACGACCACGGTGGTACCCAAAAGAATAGGGTTGGTGTCGAGAAGGACCTCCTTGATCATCTCAAACTCGCTACCATCTCCTCCACCTGGGCTAGAGATACCTTGAGCAGCATTCCTGGCAGTCTGCTTAGCACCTTCATCCATGCTGGAAAGGATGCTGAACTTCCAGTTTGCGAAATTATTCAAGTCGATGTGAAGAGGGAGTTTTGTGACGGTTGAATTCAAAGTCGTCATGTGAGTTTTGAGTTGCCAGAAAGAATTAACAAAAACAATTGGATAATACCAGGCATTCTGGCCAGTTGCGTCTCTTGCTCCAGTCGCCTCCATCTGTAAGTATTGTCTGACAGCTGGTTGAAGAGTTGGATATTGCATCACTCCAGAATCTGGAATGAAAGATATAGTGAAGTTGGGATGGTAATGAGAGTTGATAATGGGTCCAGTAGGGACTTCTTCCACTTCCTGTTTCGTGTTAGCCGTATTCCAGTGCAACCAAATATCATAATTACCTCTTCAACATCATCACTTGCGGCAAGAAGATTCTTCGTCTTCTTAACCTTCTTCTGGGCAATATACTGTGTCAAAGGATAAACAAAATGATATGCCTGACTAGGATCATATCCAGCAGTTGTCGGATCTAATTTGCTCCCGGAAATCCCAATATAGAAATGTGCCCAAAGCGTTCCATTATTCTTTACTTCATTCGGTACCGTGAATTCCGTATCAATAACCCTATTCTCCTTGTAGTCTCCAAACCTGAACCCTATCTCCTCAACCACTCTTCTGTCCTTGGGTGTTTTAGCTACCGGCTCGGACACAAAGGTGGGAGAAACGACAATCGTGATATCCAATGGGATGTCTAATGGCCACATGGGCGCAATACGTTGGGGAATAGGGTTGTAATTCGCGCCTTCATCTAACGTGTCGGGACGCGCGTGGAAGGGTGGGATTTCGCCGGTGTTCGCAGGGACAGAGATGACTTGGCCGGATTGATCCGTCACAGTGGTGGTTTCGGGCTTCTTATTCATGAATTGGTTCATGACAAATTGCATACCGAAGAAGATGGCCAGGCCTTGGGCAGCAGACCTGAGCATTGGCTATTGGAGTATTTAGTATTCCTGCTTATTGTGTATTGTCTGAGAGTTGCAGAACTTACGCTCATAGCACTCTGTTCTCCTTGTGCACCTGCAGCCGCAGCTGGGGGAGCTGTAGGAGGAGGCATGTTGACTTGAGATATCTTTCCCTTTGGATCTAAAGATGGGAAGGGAAGTGGAAGAGAGAGGTTGTGTTGATCTTGCCATTGCAGCTAGAGTGCATTTGGAAGGGGTGGTGGTGTCAATTTACTTTGTGCCATATGTCACCGCCTTATACGAGTATCCCTCCCCTCGGTCCACCCACCATTGAGATCCGACGATAAGCGTCATATGATAACAATATGACCACGACCTTATGACTCGGTCGGTACAACTTCATATATACATCTAAATTCGAGAATCACACATAGTCAGACAACATACAGTCTTTACAGCTGAATACATCTCCTGTTTATTCACTTGATCTATGTCCCAGTCATCTTGTTTCATCTTCTAATTCACACATCAAGTCCGACTGATCGCCCTTGATTTACAATACGCCGCCACTCCCTACGTCAGAAAGCAATATATTGAATCCAAAGACGACTATTTAAACAAACCTCTTAGACCTGTTGGCTTTCCCACAACACTCCTCGACTTCTTCATCTACAACTACATCTCAACACTAATTCCGAAACCATTCATCAATCAAACCTCACACGATGGTATTGAACGGCACATCCCCCGTTTCCCCAACCATGAACGCAGAGTCCTCAACCCCAAGCCTTTCAAACCTACCCAAAGACACCCTTTCTCCTCCAGCAGCAGCAGGAGCACCAGTCAAGATCTGCGTTTTCTGCGGTTCATCTCCTGGAAAATCACCAGCCCGTAAGCTTTTCAATCCCACCCCGCTTCACCCCACCTCGGAGCTGAAGTCCTGGTACTGTCCTGCCTGCTAACACTTAATCCACAGATATGGAAGCTGCGCGCGCCCTGGCTCAAGTAATGGCTCGTAATAACATCCAGCTAGTGTACGGCGGCGGAACAGTTGGTCTCAGTAAGCCCTCCCTTTATTTCCCACTACCCCCTTTCTCCCCCTTAAATCTCACCCTCCAACTCCTATCCCTTTTCAAGAAAAAAAGAAAAATCTACCTCTTACTAACTCCACCACAGTGGGCGAAGTAGCCCGCACCCTCGTCTCCCTCTCCGGCCCAGAATCCGTGCACGGCATTATCCCCACAGCGCTCGTCCAGTACGAGGCCGGCCCCAACTCGGCCACGGAGAGCAGTGATCTACCAGCGTATGCTACGTATGGGAAGACAACGGTGGTGAATAGTATGCATCAGCGGAAGGAAATGATGGTGAAGGAGATTGTTGATGCGGGGGCTGGGAGTGGGTTTGTTGCTTTGAGGTGAGTTGAGATTCGTTGCTTATTCTTTTCCATTTTCCTTTTATATATACACAGAGAGGGGCACTAGCCTGTGGACTTATCTCTTCCTTTCCTTTCCTTTCCCTCCCATTTATTTTCAATTGTACTGCATCACATCAAACACGCACTAATCCTCCCTAGCGGCGGCTACGGCACCCTCGAAGAGCTAATGGAAGTAGTAACGTGGAACCAACTCGGGATCCACGAGCGGGGTGTCTGCGTGCTGAACATCGAAGGGTACTGGGACGGGCTCCTGCACTGGGTAGAGGGTAGTGTGGATGCCGGGTTCGTGGGATTGAAGAATCGGAACATTATCGGTGAGGCGAAGAATGGGGAGGAGGCGGTGGAGGTTTTGAAGGTGTATGTGCCCGATGAGGGGCGCTTTAAGTTGAAGTGGGGGAATGAGTAGTGCGTGGGTGGAATGAGGGGTAGATGGGGAAATGAACGAAGGAAAGTGTTTTGGCGTATGAGTATGGGATGGATAGATGGAATCGCAAATTGATAGACAGAAAGTGGGATGGATAGATGGAATCGCAAATTGATAGACAGAAAGTGGGATGGATGGCGCTGGCTGGTGGAATATGCATTGCAGGTAGTTTGATCGACGAATGTTTCGCATCAAGCGGAAATTTATAAAAAAAAATATATATATAAAAACGGAAAAGAAAGGGGTCCACAAAATCAACCTTGAATTAAGGCTCTATCTGATATCAGCAAGTCTTTTGCTCATGTAATCCGGTAATTTTACAAGTCATATCCCTCCCCATCCAGTCGAGATCCCAGAAAAGCTCACATCTACGAATCAACCTCCATCCCTTCATCTTCACCTTCACCCTCCTTCTCCTCGGCCCCCTCAGCCACAAGATCAACCCACTGCTTAACCTCCTGCCCATCAAAAAGCTTGAACCCCTCTAGACCCTTCCCCCCCTTTCCCAACCCCACAACACCCACACTACAATTCTCGACCGTCAACTCCTTATCCTGCGCCAAACTCTCCTTCAACGCCTTCAGCCCATGCACCACCAACTCCTCCCTGCCACAGGCCCCAAACTTCTCCAAATTCCTCTCCAAATACGTGCGTGCCATCTGGCTCCTCGCGCCAATCGCACACGCCGCCATCTCCTGCGTCATGCCCGACGGTTGGAACTCGAATAGATGCGGACCCGTCTCGTCGACGCCCGCGACCAGCAGCCCGACGCCGTAGGGCCGCTTGCCGTAGTGCTGCGTGTTTGTCTGAGCGCGGTCGCCGATCGATGATACGAGGCGCTCGACGGGGATGGCGCGGCCGTAGGTTAGGCGCGAGGATAGCGATTGCTGCTTCATGAAGTTGGAGAGAACGCGGGCGTCGGAGGCGAGGCCGGCGAGTGCTAGGCCGAGATGCTCGTCGATGGCGATGACCTTTTTTTGGTACGAGGAGAGTTCTTCGGCGTTGCGCTGGAGGAAGGGGGGTTGTGTTAGAGATGTGTGGTGAAGGAGAGGGAAAAAGAGGGAAGAGGGAGATATGTACCTTTAAAGCAACAAGCACAGCATGCGTCTTGCTTACTATTCCCACAACTACACTTCCCTGCTTCACAGCCTCCGATGCATACTCGACCTGGAATATTCGACCCTGCGGCGAGCTTCAAGCCGTCAGTTATAATCCCTTGCACTCCACAAGACAGCACGGCTTCGAGCTACTCACAAAGTAACGGAATCGTTGTCGTAGTTATTTCTGAACATCTTGCCTCTTCTGCTGCAGCTTCAGCTAGCTGCGTGTGTATTTGTAAAATTGGATTAAGGGATCGTGGATCGTGGAGTCGTGGTTTGCGTTGGAGGGAGGGAGATTGAATGGTGTGGGTGTATTTGTATGCAGTTGAGGCAGACGCGATGATGAAGCTCTAAGGTAAAGTAAACGCATCGTGGTTGCTTTTGGTTGCCGTACCGTAGATGGCAGGGCAGGGGCAGGGGTCCTCCGCTTTCAGCCTCATTATCAAGGCAAAGCTAGCTGTAACTGCGATCCGATGCGACAACGTCAAGTCGACTATCAACATTACGCGACTCACTCTCCAACTTCACAGCACACCGGCGCATCCATCACGACGCTCGATACAGTCGAAGTCCACTTTGACTTTGAAGTTAAAGCTGGGGATAGAGTCAAAAACAGACAGCGCAAATATCTGGCCTTGCGATAAGAGGCTGGACTCACACACCACCCAACCTGCCTTTCAAACTCCCCTCCCTCACCATGGCCGCCGGTCTCAAAACAATCATTTCCCTCTCCTTCGTATGTCCCCCTATCACCATCTCTTTCTACCCTCCCTCTTCCTTTTCCTCCTCCTCCCCCTCCCCCTCCTCCTTCCCTACCCCTCCTCCACCTTCAAACTCAATCTAACTCCCCTTCCAGGTCCTAGCCATAGGCTTCCTCCTCGTAATCCTCTCCTGCGCGCTCTTCAAACAATACCTACCCCTACTCGTCGTCGCCACCTACGTACTCGCTCCCCTACCCAACTGGATCTGCGGGCGCTGTGCCAATCCGGATGATTTCGTGGAGAGTGCGGGGAATGCGGTGGTGGATTTCGGGAGGTTCTGTACGGGGTTTTTGGTGTTGATGGGTATTGGTATATTTGCCTTTTTCTTTTGCTTTGCTTTTGTTTTTGGAGTTACTGGGTATGCATGTGGATGTGGATGTGAAAGCGATTTTATGATTTTGGTTTCATTTGATGGAATGTATGCCTTGGGTTGCGAACAAAGTCGACTCGGATGCGCATCAAGATAAACCGCAAGCTAACATTAGGTGAAACAGCATTACCAGTCGTTCTCGCACACTCAATGCTTATAACGTATACGGCCATGGTAATGTCTATTATCGGCGGAGTGCTCATCTACGGCACCATCATCAGCTTCGGCATGTTTTTCCAAGAAGAGCAGGAATTCTAGGGTATTGATAGTAAACAGTGGAGTGAGGATAGGATGGACATGAATATGAATATGGATGAGAGCAGGCGCGGGGAAATGCAAATGGAAATGGCGAGGGTTTCCTTGTACGCTTGTACAAGTGTAGTATATATATCAAGCAAGGAAGCACGCAAGCAAGCATATTTGGGATATAACTCAGACTTTGATTCCTTCGGGCGCATAAAATTTTATTTATCTATTTGTTTGTTTTTTTGGATTGAAAGGATGGGATGTTGTAAAGCGCATGCATATTTCTATCTATATATATGGGTATCGTTGAGTGAGGAGTCTTCCATCTATCCAACGCCAGCCCAAATACCCAGCCATGTTAAATCAAATACGTTGAGTATTTGCCTGCCCGCCCGCCCGCCTGCCTCCCAAACACCATACATGATACATCTACCCCAAGACTTGCGCCCCCTTATATTCCCAAACCAAAAACTCCCAAGGTCCCATTCAACTTCGTCTGCATCTCCTCCCTCTCCCCCAACGGTGTACTCAACGCCGTAACCGCGCCCCCAGCACCAATATGCCATTTCTCCATAATTTGCTCTTCCTCCCCTTCCGCAGAAGGAGAAGTGAAATCGTCATCGTCCCAGCGATACATACTCCGAATCGTAACGCTGAAATCCCCCCTCCCGCCTACATCCATATACCCCACGACACCCGAGTACAGACTCCTCTCCCTGCCCCCCTCAACCGCCTGCAAGATCTCACAGCTCCGCTTCTTCGGCGCACCGGTCATGCTGCCAGGGGGTAGAGAAGCAGCGAGGACATCAAGTCCCGTATACCGTGTGCGTTTCGCCTGGTCTGCTTCTGCGACATTCATGTGTCTGGAAAGCGGAGAGGGGATTTGTCCTTGCACGACGGTGATCATTTGGAACACACTCGCGTACTCCTCCACCACCATCAAGCGCGGCACGGTTACGTTCCCACTCCCGCACACGCCGTGCAAGTCGTGTCGTACGAGGTCGACGATCATGAGGTTCTCTGCCTTTTCCTTGGGGACGTCGAGGAGGGCGCGCGCGTGGGAGAGGGTGGTGACGCTGGGGCTTTTGCGTACGGTGCCTTTCATGGGTCGGAGTTCGCATTTGCCTGCCTCAGTCCAGGAGAGGAAGCGTTCGGGGGACGAAGACACGAGGGTAAGGGGACCAAGGCGAATGTAGGATGCGAAGGGGGCAGGTTGGCGGGTGCGCAGAGAGGTATAAAGATCCCAGGAAGCACCGTAGGGTCTGGTAATTGTTGTTTGGTCTGTGAGGCAGAGCTCGTAGGAATCGCCGCTTCGGATTGATTCTTGGCAGTCGCGGACTTTGGATTCATACTCGGAATCTAGAGGTGTGATGATGTATGGGCCTGATTTTGATGTGTTTGTTGTGCTCGGTGGTTTTAAGGGATGGCGATAAGAAGTGTTCGCTATTCGCATGGCCATGTCGTACATCCATTGTTCCACCTGAGCTTGGGCAGCTGTTGGGGCTAGCTGTTGGATATAGATGCAGTTTTTAACATGGTCAATAACCACGCTGCGGGTAACCCAAGCAAAGCACAGATCTGGGCGAGAAGTGGGGTGGTTCTTTCGTCCTTGAGCTTGTACATCGATACGCTCCAAGCCAAGCTCGTATGTCGTGTATCCCATGAAGCCGCCCCAAAACGGAGAGTCTTTGTTCCCATCTTGTATCTTGCGCTTATCCAAGTATTGGGCCAGGAACGACCAGACCCCGCCAAATTGTCTCAAATCAGTGATATATTTGTCAGCCGCGGCATCAGCAGGATAAATGGCAGATATTTGGTTGCTTCCAGTAGTATATTCGAATCTCAGACTGTCCTTAATATCAAGAGCAATGATACTATATCTTCCACGGACATCTGCTGTTCCAACTGCTTTTTCATATGCGTTGGAAGATTCTAGGAGAATGATTTGTTCCACTTCATAGCCAAGGGATTCGACTATCTCAGCAACGGGTGTATTCTCTGGTAAATCCACAGTTCGCGAGGAATATATGTTACCCACGCCACTACTATGTTCATACGGGGCCGTGTGGAAGTCTTCTCCGACTGGGAAGCCCGCAGAGCCATTGAGCATCGGGCGAAAACTTTCGAACCGACTCAGCAAGCTATCCCGAGTGGCAAAGTTCCCTTGAAGGGGCCCTCCAGTTTGGATACGTGGTTGACGCAGTGTGCGATTGTAATGCAGCGCGACCTTGAACCAATTGATGATTACCTTCCTACTCTCCTCATTGGTGCATATCGACTCCGGATGATATTGCAGCGCCCAAAATGGCCTTGTCCTATGCTGTACAGCAACCAGGACTCTGGCATCTCTGACTCCAGAATCGCTCTCTTCGGAAAGATCGCTCTCAACCCAGGCCAGCGGAAGAAGATCCGGGCACTGTTTCGTAGACTTCCACTTCTCAGCACCCCACGAACTTTCCGGTATCAAGTCCTGCCCAATGTCTGCGCAAAGGCTCTGGTACAGCGTAGCGTAGATGTCTCCAACACCTTCAAATATCGAACCTATATTCCTCTTCTCGTCTTCCCCAGCATGATTAACCCTCCTAATCATCCCATGCTGCGGACCCTTCAACCTCCTAACCACCCCACCAAACTGCAGACACAAACTCTGGAACCCCAGACATATCCCCAGAACCGGCACCCCGGTTTTCCAAATCCTTTTCATGACCCCCACATCTGCCTCCCTCCCAGGATGCCCCGGACCCGGTCCACATACCACTGCAGCATAATGACTCAACTCTTCATATAACGCTTCGTCTGTAGCGAGGGCGGGGTTGTCGATTTTAACGGTGCGGACGGAGGCACTGAGGCTTGTTTCGAGGAGCGAGATGATGTTATTGGAGAAGCTGTCGTAGGCGTCGATGAAGAGGATTAGCGGTTTTGGGATTAGCATTGCCACGTACTGCGAGTTGGTTGGATATGAGGTCTCATGTGAATGGAATGGTTTCGAGTAAAATTTATTTACCAGGACGAGGGAAGCGGTCTGTTCGGGCAGAATTTCTAGTTCCGGACTAGTGCGGGGTACCTCCATGTACCTAGGTACAAGTAAAAGGGGGGCAGATCTGCAGACATACATTCCCCCTTTCCAAGAGCCCGACCGATATATATTCGACCTTTCTAACTGAGAGAGAATACAACTTGGTCCCAGGAAAGAATGGCAAATGCTTCATTTCAAACATCTCAACATCCGGCGCCAGGGACTCCCATCTTTGTCGCATGCCTCTTGCAAGCATCCTATTAACTACGCTTCATTAACCCCGAGCATATAATTAATATGCTTATTCTTTCGAAAGTATATCCAATCTCTGGATCAATTTCAAACTTGGGCATCGCGCGCCTGGGGTACTACCCTTAGGATCTACGGGTAAATACCTGACCCGTAAAGAATATAGTAGACGAGTACAGTACTAACCAACTTATAATGCATAAACCGAGATTTAGCGAGAACGCCATTTCCCCCCCCCCCATTATAAATGTCTCTATTCCTAGACTAATAATTATCCAAATCAAGTGATTCTTGGTGTTTTAGAATTGCTAGAGTCATAGCTTTCTAGGGAACTAAAATTTATTAAGTTGTGTTAATTTTTAAGTCTAATATTCAGTATGCCACCTATCTGCCGCAATAACTGCCTCAATTCTGCTCTCTATGCTCTCCCACAATTTCCTAAATAATTCATCAGGTAAATAGTCCCAGGCTGCTTATAATGCGCTCTTAAGCTATTGCCTTGCATGCTCTGATTCGCTCTTTTCCCTAGCTATCTCAGGAAACATCTCATAGACCTTCTTCTTTAGGTGCCACTAGTAATGCTTAATTGGGTTCAAATCTGGGGAGTATGGCGGCTAATCCTCTAATATATTAATCCCCCGCAGTTCAAACCACTCCTTTACTTTGCCTGTAGTATGAATTAAAGCATTATCTTGCATAAAATCGTATTTATTACTATTCCGACTTAACCGTTCAAAAATAGGAGCAACTTAGGCGTCTAGGACCTTAATATAGCTCTCTGTAGAGTACCCATGCTTCTTAGACTCAAAATCTCGATCCATGATATAAAGACCACTCCGTCTAGTATCCTAAAAGGCAGCCCAGACTATAACCTTTATATTCTTCTTCGTATTATAGGTTTGGACCATCTGGCGGTGCCACTTCTGCGCTGGCGTACGGAAGACCTATTTATCCCTTTTACCCCGCCCCCGCTCCACAGAGCACTTATCACTCCATATAACTAAAGCCTAGTCTTCTTGAGTCTAATGCCGCCGTTCTAGGCACCAGGCAAGCCGTTTAGCTGCATTCTCTGGTGTAAGAAATGGGCGACGTTTTGCCTTCTAATTAGTGATGCCATTTGCCTTTAAGATCTTCCGCATGGTCTCCTTAGAGCATGTTAACCCACTGCTTATCCTAAGCTCTTTATATGTCTCTTTCGGGTGTAGGCGCACATAGCGGAGGAGGGTACGTTCGTCTGCTTTGGTATATAACTTCTTGCGCGGGATTCGTGGTAGGGATTTGCCTTTATGGCGTAGGAGGTCGTTTTGTATAGTGCGGTAGACAGTTGAATATTTAAGCTCTAGGTCATCTGCAATAGTCTAAGGCCGTGCGCCCTCTATAGCCCTGCCAGCGATCTGGCCTCTTTAGTAGGGTGAAAGATGCTGTCCAAGAATCCTGTTCCCTGATATAGGACCAAGAGGACTATGTTGTGGTGGCATAAGTAAGAATTTAGGTAGGAAGGTAGGAAGTGGTTTTGTCGCGAAGCGCGAAAATTCGTGGTTTTATGCATTATAAGTTACACGTGACTGTACCTATAAGGCCCCAACTTTATTTATATGAAAAAGCCTAAAGGCTGAAAGTAGAATAGATAATTTTTGCTGATTAGATTTCTTGGGTGGACGAATCTGGCATTAGGGGGTATCAAATAGAATTTGCAAAAAGAGAGGTAACATGTTTTCATTCATTAATTCTCGCCATGCCATCCACGTATCCATTATTCTCGTATCATATCGTATGCAGAAAAAGCAATCCTTGGGTATAATTGTAAAACATGAATGCTTGTAGCAGTGCAAGTCAACTACCACAGCCTCTATCGTACGGGCTATAAAGCTGGCCCAGATCCATCGTGAAAGACTCGCCGCCGAAAGTACCGCCTGTATGCAGGAGCAACAGGTTTTGGTGAATGTTTGGGCTGGACTTATATCGAGATATGATGGGTTTCTTGTGCATTGTGAGGATTGGAAGACGACTGGGTCGGAAAACGAGTTTCATGAATTGGGCGGTCCTGAGGTAGCGTATGATTTGGACACACGAAGGAGATGTCGCTTTTAAGGCTGCCTTACGAAGGTGAGAATTGCTGGAATACGAAACTTGCGAGGTGTGGATGAAAAGGGCGAATAGTTCGAGGTGGACGTGGTATCGACCAAAATCAGGGGCGAGGTCACTGCATTCGTAGAATAACCAGATCGATGCTGTTGGCATGAGATTGGAGTCAAATACCGGGGTCGGGGAGGTAAACCCTAATCTAGAAGTCCGTCCTGAATTTTTCCATGGTTTTCTCTGTCGCCATTTGAAGTGTCGTTTTCTTGGGTATTGGAACGGAAGCCACCGGAATCATTCTCGGGTGCCGACTCGTTGACAAACTTAGCGAGCCCATCCACGGTACCGTGAGTAGAGAGATGAGAAGGATCCTTGCCATCTCCAACATTGCTATCTCCAACATTGTCGACATCGTTATTATCTTCCTTTGGGGGAGACACATGGTCAACTACTATTCGACTATCTGTCTCCGCCTCAGCCTCAGCTTCCGACTCAGTATCGGAAAGCTCCTCTCTTTCGCTTCCGTAAATTTCCCGGAACTGGTACTCGTCATACTCCTCGTAGATGCCAGCGGCCCGGCTCTCAGAGGCTTGTAGAGCTTCCCACAACCAGACAGCATCGTGACGACCACAGCGTCCATCTTCTTTGAAATCGGCTATTGCGCGCTGGCTCTCTTCGGAGCTCAGACCAGGCTCGGCTCCGAGGATGGATTGGGCAATGGGGTGGTCGAGGATCTCCTGTGGTGTCTATTAGCCAAGAACAGTGTATATTTCTAGGATTGTATTACCTGAGTGTTCATATTCTCGTCATAAAGAGGCGATTTCATGGGTCCAAGACATGTATCCGGATCATCTAATACGTCGTCTTTGCTCTTCCTAGGTTTTGGCCTGCTCCTGGACTTGCCCTTGCCCTTCTTCATCGTAGATGCCTTGTCGCCGACAAGGTAGTTTTATTTGGGGATATGAATGGTACTTCTGTCGACTCGTCTGTGGAGGTATTCGTGGGCTCTGGTAGGTTTTGAATCTGGGTGAAAACGATGTGATGTTCAAGTAGAACGAAGCCGTTTAAAAGACGCTGCGCAAAAATCAATTTTCTGGTATCTCCAAATCGAATCAAGTAGAATGAGCTGCATGAAACGGAAGATGGCAGAAACAAAGCGTGCGAGACGGCGAATCAGGTGACCAGCGAAGGTTGAAGCATTGCAGTAAAACTTTTGTTGAAAAGACAAGAATTGAAAGCCTTTAAAGAATAGTAATGCGAAGTCCGTAAAATAAGCTCTGGGACTTTCATGGCTAACAAATCATGTACAAAGAGGGAGGGGAGCTTCATGTCTAAGCACGGGCTAGGTTTGGCTTACCTTTGCAAATATGCGCCCCCATTCCTCAATTTATAAAGAGAAGGAAGCATGTAGAGGGGCCTCCTGCTGCTAGGGGTTGTTTATGTAGTGGTGGTATTAAAAGAGTATATGATTTGTTGTCGGTTTGAACAATATATTCTTCCCAAAGAGGAAAGGCGCGGATGAACAAGCGGGAGAGCTCAGAATCGCCGACCTCCGTGATGTTGACCTGGCCTGGCCTGGCCTGGCTGCAAGAATGGTGTAAATAAAGAACAGCTATGAGCTTTCTCTAAATCCGACATTAACGCCTCCAATACGTCCCAATCAACTGTTTCTGTATTTCTCTACTTCACCGAGAACCTGCCGTTTATACAACATCAAATCCGGACAGCTGAATTCTTGTTCCTATTGCGACAAACTAATACTACCTAAAGTTCATGAATGAACATCCCCCCCTATAACTACAGCCTACGAAATATACCCTCCGTTCACGATGATCAAATCCACGCAAATCGCCCGGCTCGACGGTACTGCCCCCAGAATAGTTGCAGCCAGCAAGAGAGGAGAAGCTGACTGGGTTCTATTGCAGGCCTTATGCTTTGCGCTTCCGTCGACGATGAACAAGTGAGCACCAGTCCTTCCCCAAACCTTAACTCAAGCTGACCCCTCCTTGCGCAGACGGAATCCTCGCTCGCAGAGATCAAGTCGCAAGTCAAGATGATTATACGGAAACTCAGTCGGCATGCGGAACCACAAGCTAGTATTGAGAGCGGCTCGTATACTATCCAGTACGTATACTACTTTTTGCTCAGCGGCGTTTTGGAGATCTGGTGTGTACGACAGGAAAGTTTGATTTGAACGGGTTTTGTTCAGCAAGTGTTGACAAAATTACTTCGGGTGGGCAAATAGGAGGGGGGTCAAAGGCAGCTTCAATGCTTGGATTCCAGTCCCCCCCCCCCCCCCCTATTTCCAACAAACTCCCCCAGATACGGATTTCAGCGGGCACGAGACACTTACCATCCAGCCAGCTAACCGTTCTCCCAGCTATCTCATCTCGGCCGACATAGTATACATCTGCATCTCCGAGCGCTCCTATCCACGAAAACTAGCCTTCACCTACCTCTCCGACCTCTCAACGGAATTCAGCACCACCTACCCCTCCAACACCGTCCTCTCCCCCTCGCTCCGTCCCTACGCGTTCATGGAGTTCGACACGTTCATTGCGCGCACGAAAGCCACGTACTCGGACACGCGCGCCACGCAGAACCTAGACAAGCTGAACGACGAGCTGCGGGACGTGACCAAGGTGATGACGAAGAATATCGAGGATCTGCTGTATAGAGGGGATAGTCTGGAGCGCATGGGTGAGGTGAGCTCGCGGTTGAGGGAGGATAGTAGGAAATATAAACGGGCGGCCGAGCGGATTAATTGGGAGTTGTTGCTGAAGCAGTATGGGCCATTAGGGGGGTTGGGACTGTTTATTATATTGTTTATTTGGTGGAGGTTTTTTTGAGGGATGGATGTAAGATGGTGCTTGGTTCATGGGTCATGCGGATTTGCGGAATGCATGTGGAAGAGGGACTTGTTATCATCGGAGCGTTGGCTGGCTTGGGGCTAGGTAATGATCTAGCTTCGTACATGCAAAATGATTCCCCAAAGTTTTCTACCTAGGTCTATGTTCTCTTGAAATACAAGTGCCGGAGTCACATATACGGGTCAATGCTAGGATCGACAGCTCCACCTCAACTCCGATAAGTCTAGACTCTTTCGACTGTATGGCAAAGATCTGTACTCTTCTCCCCACACTCACTTTCCTACCTCGCATCATATTATACGTCTCATCATTAGACCAGCCTTCATTTCCACATCACCAACACCGCACCGCACCCCTCCTCAAATCTCATCCTCCTCATCATCAAAGTCCTCCCGATCCTCAGCCCCCATATCATACAAAATACGTCCCCCCTCCATATTACCCCCTCCCTCCTTCTGCGCATCAAAATACGGCAGCACGACAGCCTCACGATCGCGTTTCTGCTTCTCTGTTAGACCGAGACTGAATGTCGTTTCTACGTCGTCGGTTTCGTTTTCTGTGTTTGTGTTTATTGTGGATTGGGTGGGAATGAGGGGCGTAGATGTGTAGAGGGGGTGTTCGTCGAGGAGGAGGGTTGTTGAGAGTTTGTCTT
Organism: Lachnellula hyalina; assembly: GCF_007821495.1. Taxonomy (NCBI): domain Eukaryota; kingdom Fungi; phylum Ascomycota; class Leotiomycetes; order Helotiales; family Lachnaceae; genus Lachnellula; species Lachnellula hyalina. Next base: position 47,691 of record NW_022157204.1, read on the forward strand.
TGGGAGTTGTATTTGCATTGGGGGGCTGATGTAGAGAGGAAGGGGGAGAGGCAGTGGGAGAGATAGATGGTGGCAAGAGCACGAAATCCTCCAGTACCCCCCGTCCACTCCTCCTCCGCACCTCCATCCTCACTACTACAGCAGCAGCACCACTCTCCCCCTCGCCCCTTAACCCCACAAGCACGCCTTCTCGCTTCTCCCACAGCCCAAACACAGGCTCCTGCACACTCTTATCCCTTGCCATCTTGCGCGCCAGCACATGCGCGAACGACGATACGCTTAAGATGGCCGTGGCGAGGTGCGTGAGCGTTATAAGTGCATCGGCGGAGTAGGGGGTTGATGGGGAGGGGAGCGGGATGTCCGTGTGTAGGGTGCAGAGGAGGGAGGTTGTGGAGGATGTGAGCAGGGAGGAGAGGAAGGCTGGGAGGTGCGCGAGGTGGGTTGTTGATAAGTTTGTTAGAGTGTCGATTATTATGAGTGTTTCTTTGAAGTTCTAAACGTTAGCTCGTACTTCACTTTTATGTGATCTGATGGGATAGAGAGGGAGGGGGAGAGAGATATGCTTACTTGTTGGACTGGTATTTGTAGCTGATGGGGGAAGCGGGAGGTGAGAGAGGATCTCCGTTCGTAGTGTAGAGAGAGGTTTCGAGCGGGCGGAGAGGAAGATATCGGGGTCGAAAGAGAGTTTTTTGCGCAGGGTTGCGTAGGATATAAAGATTATTTTAGATTTGGAGATCTAATTCCATTCCTCGTCAGCAAATGTTCCCCAGACCTTCTCTCCCAAACAAAAAGTAAAAGCAAAAGCAGAATTTCGGATAATCCATGTCACGTGACACCTATAAAAGATTTGGATGAGGATGAGGATACTCAACTAGAGCAAATAAAATCCACCTTGCAGCACGCGACGGTAAAGAGAGAGATCTTCAATTTCCCCAACAGTAGAAGCACAACAAGAGAAAACAAGCAGCGCAATACGAAATCAAACAAAACAAAAAGCCCCAGTTACCTTTGCCCGCCTCACAAATTCCATGACCACACACCCACCACCCTGCTCCAACGTATCCAGCACCAACGTAAACGGACTCGCTCCATCTCTTAGACTCAGCAACTTCTGAAAGAGAAGCGTGTTATGTGTTCTTCTCTGCTGGAGTGGTGAGGGTGCCATTTTTATGAAAAGGATTCTGTAGATGGATTTTGAATTTTATGCAGGACGGAACGGAGCGCTATGAGGTCTAGGCATAAACGCTTGGAGGATGGGCTTGGTGGACCCGGAAGCTTATTTCCACGACGTTGACATCGATATCGAGCATCCGATTGGTATATTTATTTTCCTGGCAAACGAATGCTCAAGCAAAGCTATAACATTAATAGAATGGAGTGGTGGTTTTATCTCTAATTGGTATTTGTTTGTCAAAAGATTTAAGGCTGAAAGTCTCAGCAATCTCCACAAACATTTTATTCGATCTTAACTACGAACATGAAGAGCTCTTGTCCCCGTATACACGTTTATCCATATGGTTAGTTTGCGACACTCAAGGTATATCTTCAATCCTTCCATTCGTTTCGCTTCGATTTCCTAGGTATATACCACAATACAAATAAATACCATACTTTTACTCTACCCACAGATAAACCACTGTGGATTCATACCCAAAAAACAAATATACAATCCCCCCTCCCTCACCAAATTCACAATTCATCCTTCTCCCCACCAATCACACTCCCCAGCGTAAACCCCTTGCCCTTCCCACTAACCTCAAACTCCCCACCGCTCAAATCCGGCATCCCCATAATCTTAACCACGAGACTAGTCCAGCCGGTAAAATGCTGCGTCCGCTGCCCCTTGCCCGTCTCAGGGTTATACTGTTCCCATGCAAAGCCTGTTTCGGTCCAGGCGTCGAAGACGGTTTTAATGAGGTTGAGGCGGAGTGTGGAGTATAGGGTTGTGGCGAGGTCTTGGGATGGTCCGGGGGTTTGTGCATATTTCTGTTGGGGATGTGTTAATATGGACAAATATGTTAAAAGAAATAGGATGGGGGAAAAGGATATGAATGGGATAGGGGTAGGGAAAGAGACATACGAGGAGTTGTGTAAGCGCAAGATAATTAATCGGCATCCAAACTGGACCTCTCCAATAATTCTCACCCGTGCCATAAAACTCATCCTTCTTACTTAAACTGCGGATACCATATTCACTCCACAGCTCCTCCGGGTCACCCAGTAGTTTTAACACGTGGTTTAGTTTCTTGCTTTTGGGATCCAGGAGCCCGGTCAAGAAAGGGAAGAGGGAGATGTAGCCTTTGTGGCAGACGAGGACGTTTTCTTCAAAGTCGTCGATCGTTGCATCGCAGTAGGTCTTTTCTTTGTCGCTCCAGTGGAGGTCGTCGATGTTGTGGAGAATGGCCGTCTCGATGGTTGTTAGTTCGGCAACGTCCTCGTCGTTTTGGAGAAGGGAAGCGATGTTCTTTAGAGACTTCGTCATCATACCCATCCATGAGATTAAGTCAACGTGTAGCTCTCCTGGATGTGGAGGCTGTGGACGTGGATAGTCGTCGAGACCACTGGTCAGTATGTGTTGAGGGGTACGGCCTCGCCATCTATAGCCTTCCTTTGAGCTGAAGGCGTCGCGGTCGTAGGATTTCAGGTCGCCAGACTGGGTCTTGCGGAACCAGTAGTAGTGTTTCTTAAGCTTTGGATACAAGTCTCTGAGATACTCGAGTGCGAGATCTTGATTCTGGAGATGTTTCGAATTCAATTGAGGTGTGAGCTTTTCCCTGGCAGGAGTGGTACCATTCAAGGCTCCAAGTTGGCTCACAAACTGATCGAGAATAAAGAACAGAGTCGGGGGGTTGGCGTAATGCGGGTATTGTGTTTGGAACTCTGCTGGTACTTTGCTTCGTGCTTCGGCACCGAGAATTTGCTCCCGACCAATCCATCCATCCTCGTCCATAAGATTAAACCAGCTCTTTACAATCTCAAGAGTCAGATCTAGATCCCAGTCAACAATTGGCATGAGGTGGAAACCTTCATCCCATAGAAAGCCTCTTGGGAAAAAAGGTCTTGAAGGGACGAGAGTGGTTAACTCCGCCGGGCCTTCAAGCTGCTGCTCGTTTCTTCCTCGAGCCTCAGCAGTATCTTCCCAAAACCCTTCATTCTCCTCGTCGTACTCTGGAGCATATGATCGATCAACAACCGAGTCTCCATAAAAGTACCCCATCCCACCAAGCAGATTAGAAAACATGTTGGCCGAAAACCTTTGCAGATTCTCCACATCGAATGGCGGCTGAGGGTCGAACGTCGAGACGAATCTCGCCCAAAAGTTCTTGGAGTTTTGATTGATCAATTGTGTGACATCTTGACTGAAATATTCCTTGGGCGAAGAAGCACTGTTGAAAATAATATCAAACTCGAAATCTCCTTCAAATACCTTCTGGATCAAGTGCAAATTTCCAGTTCCGGCATCATTCTTGATTGTATACGCCTGGGGTGGAGGAGGTGGGTTTTGCTCGCCATATTCCGCCAGATATTCGTCGATTTGCTCCTTCAAGCTTTTGAACAGAATTGGCTTCGTCTGCCAAAGAATTTCTCTAGCTATGGTTTGAGAGTTGACAATCGTTCGGTCTAGGGGCTTGTCGAGGTAAGACTTATGGGGATGCTTAGGATGGTATCCTCGACCTTCAGTAATAACCAATTTGTAGTCTCCCAAGCCAGCAGAGTTGCCAGCCAAAGTGACATCTCCCTCATATCCCAATGGATCTGTCTCATTCTCAACCTCCAGGCTACCCAACCCTTCCAGAGACGCATAGAAGACAACTGTCGACTTCAAAGCCGGTGGGGAATCTTTCCTCACTTGGCCCCTAACTCTCGTAGCCCAGCTACCACCATGGCTTCCCCCAGGTATCTTGACGAACATCGTGGTGATATCAATCCCATTCTGCTCGTCATATATCGTCTGCGTGCCACCCGCCCGGGCATCATATTCGTCCCATCCATACCCTTTCATGCCATCTCCTTGCTCACAAGTATGTCTAAAGTCTGCCCACACGCACGATTAGCACAAGCTCCAGCCCCCCCAGCAGAAGAGGCCACCTACTTAACTGCACATCTTGATAATCATCGACCTTGGACCACATCAACCCACTCATAAAACTATTCGGAATCCTGGGTTTCACCCCAAAATACACATTCGGCCTATAGGTACCCCATAACAAGCTCTGGTTTGTTTCCCGCGCATGTTCTTGGGACAGAATGGCGGAATCGTCAGCCGCGGCCAAAGTAGCTCCTGCGAGGGCAGCCCTGCTTAGCCAGCTCTTGAAAAACATGTTGGGTGCTCCAATTCGAAGAACATCAGCTTGGGGGATAGCTGATGGGGGAGCTCGAGGGGTTTTAATGTGGTGGGGAGGGGTTTGGGTTGTAGGTGAGGGTTGCAGAGGGACAGGGCTTGAGAACACCGTTGCGGGAACTGACGAATAGGCTGCGTTGCATTCAGCCTGTCGCGCGAGGCTGTACGGAAGGCTAGGAAAATGCCATTTAGCAGCTCATAATATCCTACAATAGCCTTTTGAGGACATCTGTTCCTGAATTCTTGTTTTATTGTGGTATTATGTATGAATTTATTCATTCTTCAATGCCTGGATATCAGTTGATGCCACGTATGTTCCATTCCGAACCTCATGAGAGAAAGTGTCCCTCTGCGCAACTGCCGTACACCCAAGTCCTAGTCCTTCGCTCATATAACTCCGTACACTCTCTATTCGTAGACAATAACCTGCTATGTCTCTCTCGACGGGGACAAAGGCCTATTAAATCCTCCAACCCGATTCATATACTGCCTATACTCCGTCTTCTTCTCCTTCCTGACCGCCGATATATCATTCCCAGCAACCTTTTGATTCTGCGTAGTGCCAAACCCGCCAAAGCCCATCATAGCCTGCATAGCAGCCATACCAGAATCCTCAACAACAAGCTCGTCATCGTCGTCTTCCACACTCTTCTTCTTGCCCTTCCCTTTCTTTCCTTTGCCCTTGCTTTTCTGTCCAGGATCTACATCCATTCGGTCGTGATCTTGTGCGGCCGGTACTGTGCCAACTTTAAAGCTGACTGGAGGTGTCGCTGTCCTTCTTTTCAGAGGCTCGTCGTCGACCTTCAACGCCGTCGTATCCTCCTTTTCTTTCTCCACCTCATGTTCAGCATGTTTCTCCTTTGCCCCATCTATCCTCTCATCTCGATCTCTCTCTCGTCTCGGACTCCGACTCCTCGTAACCCGTCTCCCAGAATCCCGTTCCCTCTCCCTCGATCTCAACCGCGGCTTCTCCCGTCCCCCATCTTGAGAAATACCATTAGATCTCTGTCGAAACACTAAATCGCCAGAAAACACTGCCTGCTGGAAAAGCTTACCTCTATCTTTATCCCTCGCCCTATCCCTATCATCCTCTCTCCTACCATTCATATCCCTATTATCACGCCCCCTCCCCGAACCTCGCGCATCCCTATCATCTCTCCTCCGATCCCGATCTCTATCCCCACCTCTAGAATCGCGTGGTGATCGACTGCGATATCTACGGTTCCGATCTCGATCTCTATCGTCGCGTCGTTCGCGTCGGGGCTCGTCTCGCTCGCGCGAGGGCAGGAGGGCGCGGCGGTCCGCTTCGTCCCACATTTGCTTGCTGTCTGGACGGCGTGCGCGTTTGTGTGGTGGTTCTGCCATGGTGGTTTGTATGTGCGCAGGAAGGGGGGTGGGGTTTGGAATGGGGAGAGGATGTGTGTGGGTGGGGGTAGATTGGAAAGCTTCCAGGAGGTTTTACGTCTTGGCGCATGGTGTCACGTGACATGCTTTATAAATCACTGTTTTGCTACTACCAGCAATGTTATATCCAATCCAATTCAGCTTTTTCTCTTCCCTGTTTAAATTGTACTGGAGCCCTGTCTGATCCTCCCAGTAGTTTCATCCTATCTGCAATTCCCACCCTTCAGCTTACCCCAGCATTCCTCTCCCCACCGTCTCACACAAACTTTAATCTTCTCCTCATCCTCATCCCACGCCATGAATTTCCCCAACCTATCTTCTATATACTCCCTCCCGTCACTAATCTCCGCATGCCGCAGCACCCTATACCTATCGCTCCATTGATCAATAACAAACCGCAAGCGTCGCAGATCCGGAAAGACATCCATCCAGCAGAACGTCGGGTCCAGGTCCTCGCAGAAATCCATAGCCCAGACTTGGATGAAGACTGAGTGAGCAGGCGTCCAGGAGCGTATTTCTAGATGCGTTATGTCTTTAAATGGATTCCTAGAGGTTGGGGTGGAGAAATTAGCATGGCCTTCTTTTTTTCTGTTGTTTCATAGGAGCAGTATAGAATATATCGGGGCTATATTTAACTTACTGGTTATTCGTAGCAAGTGCATGAAGTACCACAAGCCCCCCATTATTCTTAAAAGTCGTATGTCCGAGATCAAAGAACAAAACATCGTAGTTAGGACGAAAACACAAGACCTGCGTCCCTCGTCCCTTGATAACGCGATAGTACCTCAAAGTCTCATCCCGAGATTCACGGTTAATGAAAAGCGTAGACGGGGCTCCGTTTACTCGCTTCTCTTTCGAAATACATACTTTCCGACTGCGTGGGAAAGCGGATCGCCAGATTTGGAGTCTTAGTTCTGTTGGTAGATGGCGGAAAGAATGGAATGTATCGGGGGTTTTTGGTTGTTGGGTGAATAGGGCTTGGGTGTTGTCGGGGAGCTCGAGAGCGAGGAGGGAGTGGGTGAAGGTATGGTGGTTCATTGTGACTGGAAGACTGTTAGTTTTAACCCCCATTTTTTTATACAAATTATAGTGGAGGGGAGTAATAGAAGGATACTCGGGGTTGGATGTACTCACCGGTGAACTTGAGGAAGTCAAGCGGAGCGTTCTATGCGTGTCTTTTGAAATCAGCGGTAGGAGACTATGAGCATAGAGATTAACAGGAAATAAGGAATGCAAAGTGCGAAAACGAAGCTTTTCATGCGATCCGCTTCAAAAATATAAATGTAGAGCAAACTTCGGTACACTAAGTGGTTACTACTTTAGACCTAACGGGGAACTCTAAAACTAAAAGCCATGTACTTTTTAAACCACACAGAGAGAGGACATTTTAAAAGATTAACTTGTAAAAGAAGAACAGTGAAGAACTTTCTGTAGCCCAGATGCTCAGGATTCTGAAGATGGTGGGACATCCCTCACTGAGGTTCCCATTCCCCCTCGATGTTGACGCCCGCAGCCTCCTTTGCCACTAACCATTCCTTCATACCTCATTCCTTTTTTAAGGATCAAAATCCAGCCAAGCTTTTACGAGTGCAGTGAAGTTCTCTCGAGTACCATCCTGCATGTCAGAAAACCGGACGTCCAAGCCTACAAACGAAGTAATCTTCGGCTCTCTTATATTCCCCTCGTCGCTAAACAGATCCTTCACAAGTTCCAGATCTCCCTCCTCCAACAAGCTCTTCGGAAACAGACCGAGGAGTTTATTCATTTCCTCCAAATGTCAAGCAGAGCTGTATTCCCTAGCCTCAGTATTGCCGCTGAACATGCACTGCCCATAAATCACCTGTCACCAGACAGCCGAAATTCCAGAAATCAACAGCTCGTCCCCATGGCGCCCCTGTCATAACTTCTGGTGCCCGGAGAAGTACCGGCTGGATCGTCTTGCATAGATGCTTTGTTGTCCAGCTTGACACACCCCAGTCTGACAACGCAATGTCAAGGTCAAGATATGAGTGAGATTGGTGTTGTTGGAAAATGAGAGAACGAGGCTGTATTAGCTTCGTTACTGGTCGTTCTCCAAAATGATGTTCACATAAAATGAAGCGAACTTTGCCTTTTAGAAGCCTTTTGAAAGCTGTTGAGATAAATGTAGATCTGAAAAGAGGAGAGGATACAGTACAGTACAGCAAATTGCGCACGTTCCATTCCACTGATCACACCCGGACATCTGACTGGGAATGAACAAAGCATTTCGACTGCGGACCTTGCGCAAAAACGAATTGATATCAAGGAACTTTCAAGCATCCAACGGATGATCAGTAGGGCAACGTTTGTGGTCCTAGGTAAGGTAGGCACATGTTTTAGAAAGAAGTAACGGACCCCTCAGAAGAAAAGAAATGCTCGAAAGACTCTTTCTCCCGTCAATTCCCTCAGCTTGAATTCAATGACTAGAGATAAGATTCTTGACAGACAAAAGAAATTATATTGATCATCGCAGAGTTTGAATATGATCATTCATGCCAAATTTGATTTGTTCATAAATTGTGGTGTTATGCCATCATTCTTTACTGGGGATGGATAAAGTACCTAGGTAGGCGATCGTCCATGCAGGTCTTGCTCCCCTCTCCAACCCTGCCCAAGCCAAAGTATCCGCTCTTCTTGCAGTTTCCTTCATATATATAGGTACCTAGGTATGTATATATTACCATCCTGACAACCTCTAGATGCTGTTGGCCTTCCTCTTCGTCGAGTAAGATACAGCACGGCTGATGTCCATGCGATAGCGCCTGCCTTACCCGGGCGACTCTACAACCACAGACATCTATTGCTGGACTTGCAGTAATTATAATTGGATCGGGGAGGGCTATTTACGCCAAACAAGCTGTTATGGGACGTCGAATACTATGCCAATGCTGACAGTCTTCAGGCTGCACCGGCCTCGCGATTGTGCATGGCCTGAAGAAGGTATGTCGAACCTCTATTCATACAGAGCCCAGCTAATCAAAAGGCGGGCATTCCAGTTGTAGTATTTGAGAAGAAGCCCGAGATGGTCTCTCCTGGTGAGCGAGACTGGAATATGGGACTCCACTGGGGAATGCCTATCCTGAAGTCTCTTATTCCAGAGTCCAGACTCTGATGTTCAAGCTCTTCGGTCGACTCAAGGTGATCCAAATACCCCAAGGAAGCCCTTTGATACACTTAAATTTTTCAATAGCAGGACTAGCAAAGTAATTACTACGCTTCCATCTCCAGATTTCCATCGACTCGGTCGCTCGAAACTCCGTGCTCTACTATACAAAGGTCTAGACATCAGGTAGAACAAGCGATTGAAGAATATCGTATTTGAGCATAACGGAAGTCGTGTGACGGCCGTTTTTGAAGATACAGAACAAATGACGGGAAGGTTGGTAATTGGGGCAGATGGCTCGAGGTCTACCGTGAGGGAGGTAATTCTCAGCCCCGATCTGGCAGCACCACTTCGTCTCCCCTACGTATCGACTTTTGTCCAGGCCAAGTACACACGAGAGCAGGCGCTTTTTCTTTGCTCCTTCCACCCCTTATACATCGCGGCGACTCATCCAGGTAATATGTATGCGTTCTTTGTACTTCAGGGTGCACCAGCGGTCGACAAGCCAGAATATTGGTCGTTCTTCTTCTACATCTCTTGGAATTCGCCCCTTGAGGAACAACTCAAGGAAGCAAAAACCTATGGAAACAAAGAAAGATCGTTTCAAGTGAAATTTCTCTCGGAAGGATTCACAGAACCCTGGAAGAGTGCCTTCGAATGCGTGGCAGACGACCAGCCAGCCTGGTACTTTGATATGGCCGTATGGGACCCAAGTTTACCAGAACATACATGGGATACGATGGACGGTCGAGTGACTCTAGCAGGTGATGCAGCGCGTCCTATGACTTTCCGTGAGTCTCGTGTCTCCTGCGGCCGCCCCATCTTCAGCTGTTCTACCCTCCAAGAACGAGGTCAAGAGCTAAACACTCGATTTTCCCGATGCCAGGAAACTCGTCGAGGCATTATCCTCCGCGCGAAATCAATCGTCAGCTATTCAAACCTACGAGTTGGAGATAAGAAATCGAGCCGGCGCCGAGGTAAGATGCAGCATCGCGAATACAACCATGGTACACGACTGGAACAGGGTGCTAGAAAGCCCGCTTATGAAGACCGGACTTCAGAAGAACAAATAATATAATGACAAATCACTGGATGCAGAGTTTAGCTAACATCGAGGCAATTTGGATTTTATTTCTATTTTTATTTTTATTCACGGAGATGCCGTTTAATTCATGAGTCTGATGATTTGTAATGTTGATATGCGGTGAGATTGCTGCTACTTTTGTGTATATCTCACACCGATCTTTCTACCTTGCACCATGCAACCTGCTTGGCAAATTTCAATGACTCTAACATAGTGCGTGGCTATGCTTTGCGATGCCCAGAAAATACCTGCTAGTCTCTTATTATTAGCTGCGTTTTGGGCTCTGCAGGTCCGTTTTTTATTTCCCTTTCCGGCTCAACTCAAATACCGTATTTGAAATCCTTATTTGTCAACAACCCTCAACACGCTCCAAGGTTCTTCCAAGCAATGGAGTTATTTTATATTCTGGTAAACACTAAACCTATCTCGTTTACTTTTTAGGCAGCATGCGCGCGTTGCAGGACGGGTTGACAGGGCTCTTTTTACGGATCCCAGGGATGCGATGACGTCGAAGTAAGGTATGTCGAAAGTTGATAGGATGGGATTATTTTGATGTCCGCCTTATGAATTCAAGGGAATGGTGTTATATGGGTTTCTGTATGAAGCATATACGCGGGACGTTAAAGTCAGTAACGTCCTTGAGAACATGTTAGAAGTATTTCCTTGTGTGAAGAAGCAATAGCTTGTCTCTTTTTAGCTTCGTTTTCTAAACTGTGTTTGGGGTTTCGTTGCATTTAGTTGTATGTTAGAAATACTCTCTACAATATGATCAATCTGTTTGAGCCAGTTAGTGAAAACCAGCATTTGAAGATAGACTTTGCCCTACTCCCGCCATATGGGTTTCCGAGGGTGCTGTCCACTTCATTCTTTTTGTCCACTATACGAGACCCCTACAGCTGGTCCGAGGGAAATGCTGTAGATATTGGTTTTAGGTTTCATATCAAGCTTTGCTCTTGAAGCTTTTTTGACTATAGTACGCGGAATAGGCAGAAGTTTTCAATTTAATTATAGCATAGTAACCATTGGTTACAATTCAAAGCGAACGAGGGACTGTTGATAGAAAATTGAAAGTGGTTATGTAATCAATCACATCTGAACTTGAAAGTCGGCAAGCATTGAACAGCTCCCCTGTGCTTAACTTCTTGCTGGTAGAAATGAATATATTTCGACCCTCCTAGATGTTGTTAGGGTCTCCTAGATTTCATGGTAAACGCATACGGAGGCTAGTGCATTAGAATCAAAGGACTTGATTTAGAGAAGGGGCTTGCTTTGAAGAAGTACGTGTTGATCTCTGCAACACATTGCCATCCGTCCGGATCCCTCTCCTTCCAGCAAAGAGGTTTTCCTCTCCATAACAGCTAGTGACCGATTTTCTAGAGTCCCTAATCATATGTATACGTCAAAATGGGTTACTATAAGAAAGAGGAACTATCAATATAGGGCACAGGTGTTTAGAGATGAATAATGGACGCAAGGAAGCCGTGCCTACACTTCTGCTGAATGCATTTGTAACCACCATTGCCAGAAGAACTGTGCTAATAACCAGACACTTCCATTTAGGTCTTTTAGCTCACCTCAACTCCTAGCATCTCTAGTTAGCAATCCCGCTGTATCAATACCACAGTGCCTGCCTATTTTTAGGGACCAGATATTCTAAACTGAGTGAACTTACATATGCATATGCCCCTTTAGGCTAAAAACAGACACCGAGATTTCCTCAAATACCCACAGATGCCTACCCTGAGAAGCTGAGCGCCTCTTTAGTAGCACAGTACAGTACCGTACAGCGCTGCGCAGGATCATTGGATAATTATATTGTCGTCACGTAGGCCGGTTGTACAATACAGGGGGTGACTCATGATCAGACACAGACAGAGCCTCTGCATCGCACAAGAATCAGATAACTGAATGCAGCGGGTAATGAGCCTCATGCCTGATATATCGCGGTTGATAGGTTGTAACGTATGTATGCTCTTGAACGACGTTGCATGTCTTGAGACAGAAGAGATTGTTTTGAGGCTTGGCGGTACTGTATCATACTTGTACTGCCGGTATGGAGGATCAAAGTGCGAAATACTTGGGTGGAGATTTCACGAGAGATTTCTGACTGGAAGATACGTGTATTATTTCTGTACTATGTATAGAGTAGATATCATAAAGTTATATAAAGAAATAGACTCATAACTAACGAATGCTTGTTTTTATGGCCTTTATAAAAAGTCACTACACTGCTTGAAGAGGACCGGGCGGGCCCGCTAGCAGTGGGAGTACTTGAACCCGACCCCTGAAATTAGCGACCGACCGCCATCCTCAAAATGAGGTACCCTTATCTACTTTTCTTTCGCTAACAATTTAACTTCTATTTATTCATTCCTACACGAACGCTTGTCCTGCCTCCTAAGCCCTGCACTTAATCAAATGCCAGTTTTCGTCTTAAGTTTGCTAAATACGGACGGAGAAAGCGGTATGGTACCTACGTACTGTACGAGTTACATCGCCTCGCATCCCATCCTAGTGGGGCCAGTACGAGTACTGTATGCAGAATCTTCGTATCCCATCCCATTATTCCTCTCACTGCACTGCACGCTGCATAGTTGCATAGTCTGGTAACCTGGAAGCCTAATGACGTTCGTGCTACAAGTATTGTGCGAGTTTTGCATTTTGGATTCCAGCGCATCGCAGCGCGAGGAAAAAATGCCGAACAGATTTATTTTTGGCCCCCATTCATTTCCACATCCACGTCCAGGTTACAGCCTCGCTGAATCAGCCTTGAGTGTGTCATTACCTTGCATACCTATATATTCTACCTAGGTACTTCGTACCGAGTACTTGCTGCGGATGGATCGTATTGTTACTATACCTATGTTTCTTTTTTTAGCCCCCAATTTGTTCCTGGTCTTATCTCTTTCCTTGAAGGGGGTAGTAGTACCCCTCCTTCAACGGCTACTACCCCCTTCAACGCAGGGCAGGGTACACACGTGGCAGCTAGCTGCACAGGCAGGAGCAGGAGTGTCACTTCTTTTTATCTTCTGTAGATTTTGGATGAAAGCGTTGTATAGTGGGTAGCGAAGTCGAGAGTAGTGGTTCCAGCACGGGTGCTACTAGAAACAGCTCTCTTGAACTTTAATTATGTACGGGAATGAATTGTCAAGTTTGAAAGTTCTTACTCAAGATCGCCGGAGGTTTATTTTTCACCGAGTCTGAAGTAGAGGCTCTCAGACAACGTTTTGTTTGGTCACTTCGCGGTGGTTGCAAGATGAAGTGCATGCATGGAATCTCAGCAAGGGAGCCACGCGACCCAAGCTGCAGACAGTACCTAAAAATGAAAAAGATCCATGAACTTGCATATGAATGTATGATAGCGCAACCGTTTATCTCTTCCGTGTGGTTGCAACAGTTCATGGGCCCCACGTCTGAACATGGGGTCCACGCGAGCGCTATGCAAGCATGTCATGCAAGTAAGGCATTGGGCGCTGCGGCCGCTTCTTTCCTTGCCCTATCAAAAGCCCGCCGCAACGAGTCCGGCACAGCATTATTTGAGGTGACAAGGGAGCCACGCGACGAGACTTCCGTCTACGCTACTGATCCACGTCAGAAGTGTAGTTGCCAGAAGGACCGAAAGAATATGTCCTATGAGGGGCTTTCGCTGTCTACTGCCCCTGAAATCTGGAACTTGTTCCTTATTCCTGGTAAAGGTACTCGTGGAAAGGAGACAAGCCGGTTCTTGTCCTGACAGGGCTGCTACGCGAACATAACCGTTGTCGGGCGTGGAGTTCTGCCACTGCTGCGGTCTGTGAATAATCTCCGTCGTGTACCATACTTGGCTAGAATGGCTATTGTGTTTAGTCGCAAAGTAAGATCGCTGGGATCTTTTGGATTGGCATGCAAAAGACTTCCTTCGTTATTAGGAATATTCGGGGATCGCTTCTTGTGCTTTGTGTGTGCTGGGAGGTCAGATTAGTGGAAAACGGGGCCGATCTACCTACCTGGTTCTCCCAAGTTGGCGATTGGAGGAAGGGTTCAGGTCCCAATACTCCAAATACATCAAGCCCATGAGAATTGCACCCCAGATCACATGAGCAAACCAATCCCAAGCCAGGAACACAAGGTTACACAAGTGGCGCCTTCTCCTTGCATGTTTCATCTACCGTGGGCTAATCCAGCCGTCCAAGGAAGATGTCGTGGTTTCTAGCCAGGCTACCACGCGAAAACTTGCCGAGAATGCTTCCCTAGCTGACTTCTGCGGCTTCTGCCCAGGCTACCGTCGCCACTGCTGCGGCTTTGGTCTGATGATTGCGCCATCCCCCGTTCTCGAGGGACCAAACACTGCGGGTTATGCTTAATCTCCGCCTTAATTGTTTCAAGCGCACAAGGGGAAGAATCCAATGGGGTCCAAGATCTCCACAAGCTTTACAACGTCCGGGCCAGCCCCAGCCCAAGCCCACTCAACTGCCGCATGCGGTAAGTGAAGGAATGTTCAGCATGTTTCCCACGTGCTGAGTGACCACAAGGTTGGTTGCTGGAAACACGGCTGCGCTACCCCCACGTAGGATAGTATGCAAGCGCAAAATCTTTCCTACTTAGTCACCGAGACGTGTTCTATATGTAGCTAGTACAGTGCAGAGATCTCTAGCACGCGAAGATGAGACGTGGTTCAGGTCCCGGAACCCCGAAGGACTCGTAATCGAAGAGCACAAAAATACATCCTGCTCGTGGATTGTAACGCAAGGCAAGCCGATGACCTTGCACAAAATCCCGCATGACTTGTGTGAGAGAGGACCCCCAAGGCGGCCAGGCAGCAGCCCACCTTGCTCATTCCATGTCATAATTGTTGCTCAGTTGAGGCTTTGTGTAAGAAGAAGGGCGTAAGAGCCTCATCTTCTGGACATGTCTGTAATACCATGACAGCAACTTAAACGGCTTCTTGTGGAAGGGTGTATGTATTTCGGACGAAAGTGGTTGAACGCTACGCTACGACCGGTAAACATCAACATGGCCGTCTATTTTAAGGACGGCGCTAATACTGTAAGCGCTAACCGAGAAGATTGGCGTCTCCTCGCTAGTACCCGCAGATCTTATCGTATGCCCTAACCATATCGTGCCTCGTGTCATCCAACCCACTTCTTGACCCAAACAAAAATATATTGTATTATATTCGGATTTACGAATAATCACAAGATCAATGGCACCGGAGAGTCCGGATATATCGAGTCTCTCGGATTTCTCTCGTAGTCATACGATCCCTTGCTTTTGCATCATTCCCGGACGTGTGAGATGGAAAGCCTCCATATTTTCTTCACCGCAAAATCCCCGAGTACTTTGTACTGAAAGGCAACGTTACTAGACTTGGCTGTGGTTGAAGAAGAAGAGCGCTTGAAACCCGAGGTTCCCGTCAAAGGCGCGCCGCGTCTATTCATCGAATCAGAAGTGCTATCCTCGCCGATATGCTTAAAGATTGAGTTGACGACCAGCAAACTGGCTGGGCTGAACGGAAGTACCGGGCGGCAGTTTCAAAAGCGAAAACGTTGAATTCTTGGCAAAGAACCCGGACGGGGACGGCATCGGGGTCGCTGGCTGGCTGGCTGATGTGGGATGGCTAAAAATGTGTGTGTCCTTGTGATGAGGGGTCAAATCGGAATACAACTTCACGATTGAGAGGATTACATTTCGACGTCATGACATTATTTGCGCAGATTAGAGTGGAGGTGCTTTGCTCTACAATTGCGGTAGCCAATGCAAGATAATGCCGTGTTGACTCACTTTGAGAGAAAATACATCGACGGAGAATAGTGATCTTGATTACGAAGCACCTATTCCTAGGCAGACGGCCCCAGAAAGGCTATGTAAGGAACATGGAATGGGCAAGATTCAACTGCATCTGTATATCAAATACGGGATATGTCCTGAGGTAGCAAAGAGTCATTCGGCGACAGTCCAATGCAATGCAATGCAGTGTAATGTAATGCGGTGCTCCTCCATCTCGAGTCTGAATAATGTCTGACTACTCGAGTACTCACTCACCCCCACCCCAAAGAACAATTCTAGAAGATTGCACCCGTGTGTGGTGCAACGTACGACCAGTTCGCGGGTAATCACTCCAAGTTCCCTGTCACGCATCAGCTTACAGAGATACACACAAGTTTGACCCCCAGCCACACCCCTCCGAATGATGGCCAATCACCATCCCTGAAAAGCGAATGCGGTTATTTATATCCCAGCTATCTCGTGGCTTTTCCAGGCGAGGATGGTATTTTGGGGTCCGACGAAACTAATTGCGGGTTCTCTATTTCAGCCCTACAACCTCTTTCAGAACTCCTATTGGCTCTACCCCCTATCCCAATGGAAATTGGTGCCATGGGTATCACGGCCATAGGTTCGGGGAAGTAGAAGCCATCCTACTCCTAATAGCCCTTTGTCAATTCTAACGGCCCATTGGACGGCCCCCGAGACCTTGGAGCGAAGCGCAGGGACAAGGCCACTGCAAAATGCAAAACAAGAGAGATCGTTGGGTCGATGCAACACGATGTCAATTTGAAGCTGCCTGTTGTCGGCCCAGTACTCGGTGGTATCAATGCAGGTACGAGAGCCAGAGGCACGATGGGATGCGCAGCAGCTTGCATTCCACCGCATTTGCAAGGAGTTTTCGCATGGGTGTTGGCAACACAAGAAAACCATCATGCAGGGCACAAAAGGACCTTGCCAATTTTCTTCCCAATCTGAGGGGTAACCATCGCTCTCCTGCGTGCAGCTGTGGAAAGTCGGCGACTTCTAAGGGAATATGCAAGAGCGCATGCAGGCACACAACTTGTGCATGCATCTATGCTTAGAATCTTTTTTCTTTCTCTCTCTCTCTCTGGAATTCTAGGTACAGTACACTCACTACACCCACCCACCCACACACCATAAACCACAAGGCCCTAGTATGGCCTTGCTTACATGACGCTGATGACTGTTCCTGCTCTCAGCCTTCTTCCTAAACAACCTACCGTACCGTACTTCGACACCAGTGCTGTGTTTGGGTTAAGAAGAAGAAAAGAAGAAAAAACAGCCCAGGCAGCCCCCACTGCAGTCATCTTGCATACCTGACATTTCAGTTCGAGTCCGACCGACTCATACGCTGCTGCTGCTGGCATGGCAGCCAGCCAGCAAGCACACCAAGCCTCAATCCCCGTCCAAGGGGACAAAAAATCTATATAAGAGGGAGGTTTGTAGGATTTCTTTTTTCTCATCATCAATTACCATCAGTTTCAAGCTTTCACTTCCACGCCTGTTCTATTTAGTTGCCTTGTCTTCGTATCAGTACCTCTTGTGCCGCACTCGTCCTTCAGCCCGTATACCCCAATCCATCTGTACCACAAGCAGCACAGCTTTTACGTTTATATAAAATACCACATCCTCCCTACCTGGTTCTCTCGATATCACAGACATTCTTCTTCATCCAACAAAAAGTTATCACTATAACCAGATTTTGTTCACTCTTTGCTTCATCTACAATACATACTTATACACCAACACCAACAACCAACACACTACCTCAACACCACCCCACATTCCCACAATGGCAGCTTCAACTTCCACCTCCACCTCCACCCACCAACCCACACTCTTCGGCCGCGGCGGCTACAACGGCCCCGCCGCATCCTCCGAAGACGACGACGACAATGCCACGTGCGGCGCACCCCTGAACTTCGGACGCGGAGGCTACAATCGTGGCGGAGACGATGACGACGAGGAAGACGGACGCGGCGGCTACAATTAAACCGCATCGCATCAACCGCTCCCGGTCCAAAGAAACTCCCGATTCCCAAATCCAATTCAACAAAGGGACCGGTTCCGATTCAACAGCCAACCGCCAATTTCCATTCATCCTTCTATCCATCTCATCGTTTTCCATTCCAGCGGCATTTTCTTGCGTGCATGCATCTTCTTCCTCGCGGCATTTCAGCACTTGTACCAACACTATACTATACAACAAAAAGACGCATCAGTGGTCGCAAGACCCATTCATAGCATATCCCATTCATTTTATCCTTCTGTCAGTCCAGCAAAGGAGCGAGCGATTCAGCCAGCATATTTTCGGCGTTCAAAGAGGGAATAGAAGCATTAGATCCAGGAGTTTTTCCTTTTGACCAGACCAGACCAGACTAGCATTTACAACATTTTTTCGTTTGTTTCGGAGTATAGAATGGGGAAGGAAGGAAGACTTTGGGGAAATTGATATTGATATTCGCATCATGGGTGTTCTTGGGAGGATACCTTAGAAAAAGGGGAGAAAGCATTGGGCATTGGAATGGCGAAATGAAACGAACGAACGAACACTTTTGTATAACATTGGCTGCATTTGAAGGGGTGTTGGGTATTAGATCTCCTATTCTTTATTGTAATTCTTTCCTCATTGGAGCAATTCAATATTCTTTGCGCAATATCTGTCTGTCTTATTTGCCTACGCAGAATCTGGTGGTTGTGTTAGTGAATTTGATATTGGTGGGTGGAGAGGGATATCGATGACTTACTTCTCGAAGACTACGCCAAGCACTTCCTCCACGTCGCCAGCTGTGCCTTTTCCTGTTATGCGGGATAGACAGTCTGCAGCAGATCGTAGATGCTCTGCCGCGAGAACGATGTCGCATTCATTGTCGGATGATATGGAGGCTTCAGATGTGAAGTCTCGGAGGTGAGAGGCGCAGGCGGAGAGAAGCTGTCTTTGTCGTTCCGTTACGCCAAGAAGATCTTCGAGGTCAGGTGGAAGATTTGTCATATCCTTGAACAGAGAGACGAGTTGATTAGTAAAATGATCTACGTTGCCTGGATCTCGAGTCGTTGGCCTTGTCTGCGCGTCTCGGCAGGAGACCGAAATCAAAGGGACGGCTTTGCCCGAGAAATACGCCGAAGCAGTAAGTTTGAAGCTCGAAAGCAGATCTGATAGCGTCTCTGAAGATACGGTATCGCACTTATTTACCACAAGAAGGGCCTGTTGGGCCCTGGCCGCTATCGAGAGCGTTTCAGCATCATATCGAATTTCCCAGCCTTGCAGGGAAGACGACGACTCAATCGAAGCAAGGGCAACGATCACATCAGATTCGCTTGCCTTCGCCTTGGCCCGTCTGATGCCCTCTTGTTCGATGGCTCCAATCACTGGATTCGCCTCTTGTGCTGATGGTGTTGTCGATGCCGTTCTCAGTCCCGCCGTGTCAGCGAAGGTGCACAGGTAACCCCGGACATCAAGATTGACCTCCACAATATCCCTCGTAGTCCCTGCTTCCTGACTAACTATCGAGGCTTCTCGCCCGACGATTTGGTTGAGCAGTGAACTCTTGCCCGCGTTGGGGGGTCCAAGGAGCGAAATACGGATGCCTCTCTTCAACAATTCGCCGCGATGACTAGCAGATACATGAGAAGCGATAGAGCCTAGCATAACATTGACTTGGGCTGTGACATTAGATAGGAGCTCTGCGGGCGACTCGTCAAAATGCTGATCCTCTGAGAAATCAATCAATGCCTCCATCTCGCCTCGCGCATACAATAGCTGCTGACGCCAGGCCTCATACGTGCGACCCAGGTTGCCGGAATTGCCTCGCACAGCAGCACGCCGCTGCTGCTCAGTTTCTGCTGACAAGGTATCGCTCAGTGCCTCTACTTGCGCCAAGTCCAATCTGTTGTTCTGAAATGCTCTCCTTGTAAACTCGCCGGGTTCTGCATAACGGATTGTATTCCTTGAAGCACATCGTGGAATAGCGGATAATACCGCTTTCACAGTTGCTGGTCCTCCATGTATGTGCAGTTCCAATACCTCTTCGCCTGTAACGGTGTTTGGCGCAGGGAAATAAAGGACCAATGCGTCAGAGTCGAGGACGTTGGACGCCGACGTGGAGATGAGGGGATCGTGCAGCGTTCTGAGGGTCGCATGTCGAGGTTTTGGGGGTGGCTTGGAGGGGCAGAGGGTGTCATATATCTGAAATAGCTGTTAGGCGCTTCGCTCAAATTGATGTTGGAATTTCACGAGTGTACCTTGAGGCAGGAAGGTCCTGAGATGCGAACAATGGCTATGCCAGCTCGGCCTGGGGCTGTAGAGAGCGCATATATAGTATCAGGCTCAAAATCGAGAGTCGATTTGGTAGAGTCATGGTAATAGGTCCGTAGTGATGGTAGGCAGGGTGTTGGTTGAATGGTGGGCTTGTGCCATTGTTGGGGCCAATTCAAGGCGGGAGACTTGCTGAATTTGCGGCAGGCATGGTCTCTCCGGAGACATACATAGCGAGTGTATAATGTGGCTCTTGGTAAGCCATTCCGAATCATTTGCTCGAGTTGCGCTTCGGAATTCGATGCTTCAAGACTTACAAATTTCCCCCATGATTTCCAATGCCTCGCGAAGCACGTGATCAAAGATCATTGATCAACTTCTGAGCGAAGCAACGAGACTTTGTTTTGCAAGAACCAAACCATATGAAATGTTCAAGTGGCATTGCTCTATCACAACGAAACTTGTAGCCTAAGTAGCGAAGAGATTGCTAAATTCTCAAGTGAAAACGAACGCATAGCGGAATTTGCTCTCTCATATGTCTCTTCGATGAATACCCCCCAACGTCCGGTGGTTTATCAATCAGCTTTCTCTTTGACTAAAGCACATATACATCTCGCAGACATAGCCTCTTGTCCGCCCTTCGTTCATTGCTGTCATTGGTTCCGCTGAATATTCCAACACGGCTGGCCATCAATCTCTGCGATAGGCTGAGAAACCAAACTGGTCAGAGCCAGCAGTGAGCGTCTGGTTCCCGCGTTAGAAATGCACTTGGAATAGGCTGTAAAGCCAAGGCTGCTGGATTTTTCTCTCACAGTGTGTTGTTTTTCGGTTGGCGTGATCTTATCTCCAAAGTTTATATGACTCGATTCATGGGCGATAGCTTGCCCGATCGAGTCTTGAAGAGACGTTTGTTGGTGTTATTATTCACAACAGAAAGCCGTTGGAACCAGAATAACAGTCATGGAAGAAGATTTCGAGCTCTTTGAATCATTTAGAATTCAATTTCACTTTGAAGTGCAGCACAAAGCCGTAGTGTGCGGCAACTTCCTTCCTTCCCCCCTTTATTTTATGACAAGTAAGCGACCTAAAGGCAAGCGGGATACACAACCAAATTATTCGCTTCCTCCACAAAGACATTGTTTGTTCTGTTCTCATTTCTGTTATTGTCCTCATGTCATTCCATGACTCCAATTCAATTCTCTTACTGGTTGCCGAATGACTCAATGAGACGCCACGGTTCTTTCCGTGTTCCTTTATAGCCTCGAAGGTTCACCAAATTTATCTTACAGAAAATAATTAGTCGAATCATTCCCTTCTCGCTGCATGCTTATAATGCCAGACCAGCTTTCTATTCCGTTCCTATTAATTGCGTATTGAATTCGACAGCTGATATTAAGACCACCAAAAAGCCAAATTTTCAAGTAAGGGAAGGGGTTTTAGCTTCCTTCTAGATTAGCTCTGCTATATTCATTGCTGCCACGTATCTACTCCTACATCCTCATCACGTCAAACCCCGCAGCAAGAAAAAGAAAAGCCGTGATGCAGTTGGTAGTAAAGCGTTGGAAGCTTTGACTGTGGAGCGGAAAATTGGCGGGGGTGGAGAGTACAAGCAGGGAAGCTGGGAAGTGAGGATGAGGAAGTTCGTAGCTGTTGTGGGGATTGGGGAGACTGAGGACTGGTATGCAGCCCATTGACGAGTTGCAGGCGAGAGGAAAGAGCTGCTGTGGTGAGATGTTAGGATTGGTAGGAGTGAGTGAGTAGGAAAGGGAGAATCGTGGTAGTAAAAGCCTCTGGGGGTTATTAGGAGGATACGGCGTTTCGCAAGGGCGAGTGCATTTATGCCGCTGGATAGAGGAGTAAGACTTAATTACAATCCACTTTCCCGTTCTTGGAGGAATATAGTTTCCAGGCAAAGTACAAGGCCCCGTGATGGGGTCTATGTGGACAGCATGCTGGGTGTAACGCTGGTTCCTGCGACGGTTATCCGTGGAAGAGGTCGGCACGGATTAACGAGCAAGACACATTACATGTGGTACGCTGAGCATGAGCATTGGCTTCTCATCAGGTGTAGTTGAAGATAGGTTGTATATAATGCTGTATAAGATTAAGGAAGATGAGGTGACGAAGATGTTACTTGGTGTCTAGGAGATTCGAGCAACATTGATATGGCAGAACGTGACATTGAGTAACTAGCTAGATAGTATAGGAAATGGCAAAGGCTGAACTTTCAGAAGTCACAACATTTCGGTAGAACATCAAGGTGGGAAGAGGAGCAGAAACGTGTCAGGTCAAGTTCACGCAGAGGGTCGAAGAAGAGCCTTGAATTAAGCATAAATTTCCACATTATTAGCGCTAGGGCCAGAGCCTGCTCTTACAATCCCGTGCTCGACGCCGTACGCCAATAATGCCCCAGACCGACATGATAAGCGTCCTAGCTCCAAACAATGCACAATATCTACATATGCAGATCTGAAAAGCCCCAAAACTAGCGCCTCGAAACACTCCTTCACTAATAGCCGGATTGGTTGCTCCGGTACCCAGCAGGAGTCCTGCCAGCTCTTGGCCCCGAAGGTAGTCCTTGCCTTGCACCTGCGCCCTGTCCAGAAGCTTGATAAGCTTCAGGCGTGAATCCATTGTCGCCGCTAAGCCATGGTGCGTTGGCCGATGTAACCGGCTGACTGGATGCACCGCTTCTTGGTGAGTCGCGTGATGAATAGCTATCTTCATTGCCTCCACGGGATATAGAGTCGTAGCTACCTTGTCGTCCCTGTTCCGCAGGTCGAGTGAAAGGTGAGACTGATCGCTTAGGATTCATCCTGGCTTTCATTTTGTCCTTAGTACTCAGAGGGGCGTCTGGAATACTCGGAGCGGAGTCTTGATAGCTATGGGCATTTTGATAGCTACGGGCGTTTTGACTTGGTAATAGACGTGAGTTTACTGTAGCGGTGGGGGTCGCAGAGGCGGCTTGTCTCTGCGTGCCCAGGGCTGGACGTCTCTTAGGTTGTGCTTGCGATTGTGCTTGAGGCTGGGTGCCCCAGAGACTGCTCAGTTGACCACTTTGCCCTGGGGCCCCTTGCTGTTGGCTTGACAGCCCCCCATATCCTGCACCGACGTTGCTCATCACCAGCGCAGGTTGTTGAGGGGGTGGTGCTTTCGGATCAGGAGGAAGCCAGCCGGGGTATGGTTGTCTCTTGTCGTCGTAGTAGTTTCGCAGAACTCGACAGATATGTGTGTCATCTTCCGTATCGCCATCGTGTTCAGTCGCTAGTAGAGTGTTTTTGACGGAGGCGAATCGCGAAGTGGTGCTGGTGAGGAGTGTAGAGAAACTCTGCATGTAACTCATCGTGGAGGCGGGCGACGCTCACAGGAGGTGATTGTGCTGTCGCGCGAAAGTTTGTAAGGCTCGTGAGGTAACGGAATTTGTTGATAATGAGGTGAGGTAGTTGCAGAGGAGATTGGACGGGGCGTTGTCGTTGCAATGTGTATTTGTATATGTATGTGGTTGAAAAGGGAGAGTTTATGCGGTCAAGCAGTGGAAACAAACATGTTTCACGGTCGTGAGATGTTCCGACCCCGCCATGGCACGACTACTAGCAAAGGAATAGCTATAAATAGCTATAAGAACTTATGCACTTTGTTGGCATTGTTACCTTTGTTAATGTTGTTGGATTATGTTTAATACTATATTACTCTTCTTCGACACAGTCACAGTTCAGATTTGTCTATTTATGTTAAGTCTTAGTATTGTATCTAGCTAAGCAAATCACTACAAACCACGTTAGTCTTGTGCTCCAATGCCTTCTTCTTTTTTTTGGAAAATCCTACTCCGATCCAGTAGAATCAGAGAAATGCAATGATATCTAACCATATCTCCCTCTGTCTATCTCTAAGCCGGTGCCAAGTGTCGTGCAGCAGCCTCGGTCTCTTCCTCGTACTCGACTTCCATTCTCGGGTACTTCTTTGGTTTCGCCTTGGAGACTGGGCCTTTCTTCCTCTTCCCACCCACCGTGGGCTTCTTCACCTCATCGCCATCGCCATCGCTGCTTCCGCTCTCACTATTCTCCTCACCCTCGCTATCACTGGCAGGTTCTTCGCTATCACTTCCTAGCCAGTCCTCCAAATCTCCCAGATCCTCTTCATCCTCGCCCAAATCACTGACATACTCAACACCGCCGACACCTTCTTCGTCCTCGTATGCCTCTTCGTTTTCGTCTTCTAGTTCTTCCTCGATCCCCTCGTCCAAATCCTCATCTCTGGTACCTTCACCACCTCTCTCCAAACCTTTCAGAACCTTCTTCCAGATGACTTCGCTCACATTCAGCGGTTGATCGCCATACGCCCCACTTCTTAAACGCTCAATCAGCTCTCTTTCGATAGCCCGTTCCACCTTCGCCGCAGCCTCTGCTTTTCTCTCTCTCGTCTCCTCCCTCCTCCTGACCTTTGGCGCCATCTTAGGCACAAGCTTCTCTCCTAACCTCTCATCCTCCCTAGCAATTCGTCTCATTCTTATCCCGACTTGTGTCAACCGCGTAAGTCTTTGCTTGCATTTGTGAATAAGGAACTTCGGCCAGTACTTCAATCGCTCATCCACTTGCTCCAGGGCCTTGGCATAGTTCTGCGACAGCTTTATCCGTTCCCATAACTTCGCAGGTGTATGCGCGCGCTCGATTGTCTTCATGTAGAGGTAAAGTGTTCCACTGTCGGGATGTGCGCGAACGGTAGCATAGCGGGAGTTTGCGAGAGGGCATGATTGTCTGTTGCAGAGGCCGGTGACATTGTATTCATTGCGACAGAAATTCTTCTCTTTCGTGGTCCTGTATACTGTTAGACTGTGTGGGGAATATGTGCGCAGAGAACGAACTTCAGCTTGAACGAGCAAAACTGCTGGTTTATGACCTGCCAAACAATCTCGTCGGACGACATGGTAAGATTGGCAGTCAGACCAGAATGCGTTCAATGCGGAAGGAAAGCGATTCAACGTCGTCAAATCAGTGGTGGGTTGTGGTTCCTAGAGGGAATATTTATTTTCGCAAACTCCAAGTTTGATGGGGAACTTTTTTCTCTGGCAGAATGGCGAATCGCGTCTAGTCTTAATCACGTGACTGAGCTTCCTCACCGCCTCAGCCAACTTCTAACACCTGCAATTCTACTGGTCTGGTATCCGTCTCTTGTCCTAATAAAACATCAAACACAACTACCTCTTACCTATGCATTCCATTAAGGCATGACCTACACTACCTAACAAGTCTTCGTTGCCCCATCCACAAACACAGGCTCATATAAGCTTAGTGGCCTTCAAAACGAATGTCTAGGAGAGGGCACCTGTGGTGAAAGCAACCCAACTGACCTTTTGGACTTCATGTATACATACGGGGGGCGTTTCATTCCATCGCCATTCCTGTGTTAAGCGCAATTCTGCCCTGTGCCTAAAGTCTCATCCGCAGCAAGGCTGTGTACAGGGCCAACCGCCAGAAGCCTAATGCACAATGCAGGGCCGCGCCGATTGTGGGTACGAGGACTATCGTATATGAGCCAGTTGGCTCCGGTATTACATTTGAAGCTTTCTAGTGAGATGCGGTACCTTTTGACTTCTCTTTCGAATTAGGACTGGTCACTTCTAAATTCCACAATCTCGGATTCTGAAACTTTGCGGCACCTCATCCATATTCTCAGCACCATGGCGAGCGAACGACAATCAATCATCCCATGCTTCTACGAGAAGCTTCCGACTTATGTCATTAAGCGGCCTCTCGGCCCGTTGACATCTCTAGCAAAGAAGATCAAGTTGGGAATAGCTGGGGAAGACATGGTGTGTCTAGATGGCCATAGCAAGCATGGTCTGGACACATCAGATACGCAAATGAATGAATTCGACAACTCCGAAGACGACAATCATATGTGTCTCTCAAATGAGATAAGGAACATTGTCAAAAAACCACAGCGGCTCCCTCGTCGAGGTAGGTTGAAGAGCCAGAAGTGATATTGAGAATTCCCAAATTACCTGCAAACCATGACTTGGCACAAGCCCAATTATCTCTTATGAAGCTAATACTAATTTCTGTCTTTGAAGATGTATTCTCTGTGCCATATTGGCAAAAATTCAAAGTTTGTAGGTCGCAAAGATGTCCTCCATGAAATTCGAAGCCGTAAGACATTCCAGCCAGGCCACCAAACAAGACTTGCTCTATGGGGCCTAGGCGGCATAGGAAAAACGTAGATCGCAACTGACTATACCTATTCCATTCGAGATTCTTCCGGAAACGATGGTGCTTCCATTTTCTATTTGAGAGCGGCAAACTGGGAACGCTTTACTGAGTCTTACATTGATCTCGCTACCAAGGCTGGCATAAAACTTCTGGAAAATCCAGTCAATGATCGATTGCGGATGATTGCCGACTGGCCAATGGTCGCTGGCTTATGATTCTCGATACTCGTAATGCCAATGATATCGATTTATTCCAGCTCGGTTTAGGGTTGTCTTAATACATAACTCAGTGTGACCAGTCCGTATTATTGACAAGTTAACTTTGGAAGATTGTCGAGTATTGATCAAGAAGCATCTTCCCAAGCAACCTCTTGACAGTTCAGTTGATGAATTAATTGTCAAACTTGACTATCACCCTCTCGCGCTGACTCAAGCGACAGCCTACATACAGAAAAACTTTATTTCCACTGGAAGAGACCTTCAATTGTATAACGAACATGAAACTTCCTGGGGCGCTGATGATGATGCAGGGATTGGGGAGCAAGCTAGTCAAGAAACAGTCGTTGCTACCTGGATTATGTCCTTCAAAATTATCGAGAGAAAAGCATTAAAACAGCTGGTCTGCTCTCTTTCATGTGCTTCTTTGATCGTCAATACCTCTTGACCTGAGAGTTGTTCCCCAGAAAGCGAAATGTTCCTAAGCCTGAGCGTGGCACATCAAAAAAAAAAAACGTAGAGTTTTGGCAGACAGATGCGAAAGAACTTGCGTTAGAAGCAATGCAAGCAGCAGAAGGTGTCTTCGGTAGTTCTGCTAAGATCACACTTCGAGCACTGGCCGCCGTGGCCAGATCATACAGCAATATGTCGACCAACCTAGTTGAAGCAGAAGAAATGCATTTCGAAACAACCTACGGCTATAGGCAACTTTACGGAGTAAACAACATCGAATTTTAGCAAAGCGTGGGGTTTCTGGGCGATTTTCACCAGAGACATGGTCGAGCCAAAGATGCTGTTTATCTCTTTGAGAATAGTCTTGAGCGGACTAAAGATCTGTGTGAGCCGGACAGCAACGAGGCCAATCGTTTCAAGGACGTTCTGGGATTCGCGCACCAAACTGCAGGTGACTATACTCAGGCTGTTAAGTTTTTAAAGAGGCTGTGGAATGATACCAACTAAATTATGGGGACGATGATACCAGCACGATGTTCGCTAGAAACGATCTCTCAAAAGTATACGTCAGCCTTGGAAGTATAAGGATGCCCATAGACTGGGACTCGAATTGTATGAGACAACAAACAGACTTTTTGGTCTCAACTAATATACAATTTCATGCTGGAAAGTACGTGGTGGCTTGTCGAGAGTTACCGGGCTGTTTGGCAGTAGGACGCAGCCAGAAATCTGTGCGATGAATTGTATTTGAAATGTAAGAAGGCATATGGCGAAGACTTCTGCCGAATAAAGGTTGGTTTAAAGGTAGCAAAAGAGCTCCATTTTACAAACGCGAAACCGTTGTGCCCAGAGGTCATGGAATACGAAGCGGGAGTCAAGAAAGAGATGGGTGATGACTGGGTAGGAGTACACCAATTCAACCAAAAACTTACCCTTGAAATAGCAGAACAAGATATCTTGAATGACTAGTGGTTTTGATACCTCTTTATAGCTGTATCAAGGACCAAAACATAAAGGGCGCTTCAATGTTAACGTTCCAGCCTCCCACCTGATAGTCTTCCTCTAACAATCGAGCACCAATCAAGCTTTCTTCGGAACATCTTCTCCAAACGGCCAACCTTTCTCACTCCAACTCCCTTCACCCTTCTCCCACATGCCCACACTTTCAACCTCCTCACTCCCCAATCTCAACGTGCCCTTCCCCTCCCCATCCCCCACCTCATAGATATGCGGGAATCCTCCCGCCCGCCCCTCCGTATCCCAACACCCTCCTTTCTCATCCGGCTTCTTCCCGGCCGCCATCTCCCACTTCACCCTACTTTCCACTTTCGCGTAGGGCACGCGCAGGATGTACACGTGTGGTGTGGAGGAGAAGAAGTTGTTTAGCGTGCCGAGGATCTGGTTCGACGCCGACATGTGGATGAATCCATCGCGGGAGTCAAGGTCCGAGAGGGGAAGTGATAGGGGGAGAGGAGATGGTGGTGCAGCAGAGGGAGGCAGGATTTTGTAGATGTATTTTGGGGGTTGGGAGGGGGTGGACATGGTTGTGTGGTTTTGGGTGCTGGGTGGGGCAATTGAGGAGATATGTATAACTAGATCGTGTTAGGCTTGCGATTAAGCCGCAATCTTTATGTTAAGGTAAGAAAGAAGTAAGTGGATTGGACTGGAAAATGGAAAGCAAGTGCGAGTGATGATGAGATCTTAAATGCCTAATAACGGTCATGTGATCAGGCTAGTCAGAAGCACCTGCTCTCGTTCCTCTTCTTCCCAAAGGTTGCGAATGTCAATTCATATTTAGCTATTATTAGAGGCTTGGTATCTAGATGATTTCTGCTGTGTGATACTTATAGGTAGAGGGCGTTGGTACGGAGTAAGTGTTTTGATGTGTATAGATGGCTTTTTAGCTTTTTGGTAGATGTGATTTATAGATTTTAAAGTAATGTGTTTGAAGTTAGATATGTAGATGAAAAGTAGTAAGGACTTACAAAATAGTGTTCTTTAGACAGGTTTATATTTTTGGCATTTTTTCGCTTTTCTTAGTTTTCTACCCTAAGCTAGCACTCATATACAGCTCTCTAGCTTTATATTTTTTATCTTCTTAGCTAATTATAGACTTCTTTCTACTCTAGAGAGCAAAATCTTAGAAAAACATGAAGGTAGAAATGCTGATCATATCTGTGCTAGTTTATTTAAAAGGGATGTCTTTCCCTTCGCTTCCATGTTCTTCCATATCCATGATACCACCATATCCAGCCATCATCTATTATATAAACAACCCCAAAGCTCTAGCAGTATCAAGAATGCAATACAACTATATCACCTGCATGGCCACCCACTCTTCCGCTCTAAGATTCCTATGCCCAGGCCACAACTTCACCCATCCATCAGGCACATCATATTGAAAACTTTTCACAACCTCTTCCTCTGCCCATTTCAAATCCAGTGTCCTAGCCGGGGCAAAAGCATCTACATATGCACTGAAGAACTGATCGCGGCCCACGGCGAAAAGCGGAAAATTCATAGCCAGCAGTGGTTTCCGTTGTCGTGGTGCTGATTGTTGCAGTGAAGTATTTAGACAAACAAGCATATCCCATATCCCTTGCAACCGGTCCTGAGCCTCCCAATCTTTTAAAAAACAATACGGTTTCCATTCTAAACCACTCCAACACTGCACGGTAATGATCTGCAACGCCGGCATTTTTTGCAGCTCATCTGCAATGCATCGGTTATTCACACGCTGAGGGAAAATCTCCAACCATCGGATACCCGCCATTTGCGCTGGGTAGTGGTCGACGAGCGGTTTTAGACACTGGATCGTGAGACATAGTGTATCGAGTGCGCGATTGAAATATATCCCTTCTCCGCTGTCGTCGAG
This sequence comes from Lachnellula hyalina, assembly GCF_007821495.1. Classification (NCBI taxonomy): domain Eukaryota; kingdom Fungi; phylum Ascomycota; class Leotiomycetes; order Helotiales; family Lachnaceae; genus Lachnellula; species Lachnellula hyalina. The sequence continues at coordinate 77,415 of NW_022157204.1, forward strand.
GAAATACAGCGTGTAGGCTTCGTGGAATACCTGGGATGCTTCGCGGGAGACGAGCTGTAGTGCTCCGGAAATCTCGGAGAGGGATGGATCGCTGGAATGGCGCACGAGAGGGATGCGGCGGGGGAGGAAGGTTTGTTGGTAGATTTTTATACGGAGTTCTGGGGGGAGGGATGCGAAAGTTTTAAATTGAGGTTGATCTAGTGAACTGAGGATAATGTGTTCGTCTTTTATAGGGTCTGCCATTGTCGAGCATGAGATGAGATGATAAATGAAGGATGTAGCAGAGGTTCCTTGTGATAAGGACTTGGATGACTGTAGTGGTTTTAAAGAGAATTTCCACGCCGAGTCTTATTATAGGAAGGTATCTGAACAGCGGCACAGGTACGGTAGTGCTCAGATAACTCACGCTATGATGCAAAATGAGGCTGTGCTATTTACTCAACAAGAGTGCAATGGGTATTGCACCGCGGCTGTGTCTTAATGTTGACTTGAGATGTTACTTCGTATACTTGAGGTTGAAGTGTGGCGCTGAGAAAGGGGCTTAGGCGTGCGACGCTAACCCGAATCTAGCTAAAGCCTTACACGTAACATAAGAGGCCACCGCCACTCATCGGTGCTTCTTTCAGCCTCTTCCCTTGTGTACAGCTCTTCTCTTACACCTGCGTCTTGAGGTTTCTCTCGTCTCTTACTTCAGCCGATGATTCCGTTGAACAGTGGTTACGGTGAGCCAAGTGTTTCGGAGAAGAATGCTTGATTAGCAATAATCGCCGCCGACAACAAGCACCACTCACTCCACTACCCCACCATCTGCCACGAAGCACTGCACTTCCTTAGGTGCCTCGTCCCCTTCTCTTTCCATCTAAACTTTACCTCAACATCTGTCAATACGACAGCTTGTCTAAGTTCCCTTGCACAACTACATTTGTTGGCCAGATATCGTCGGAACCCACTCAATGGATTCAACAGATGAAGTTTCGGAGATTAGCAGTAATAGGTTCACAATCTTCCCAAGATTGCCTGCTGAACTTCGTGCAAAAGTCTGGCAGGCAGCCATTACACCCCGAGTCATCAGATGCCAACGGACGAATGACGAGAACCTGTTCACTGCTCCACCGAAATCAGTTACCCTGTTCGAGGTCAGCCGGGAATCACGAAATATAGCTTTTCTCTATGGCGGGTTTATTTTACTTAGCACGACTCCTTGCTATATTTACTTTAGTCCGAAGATTGACTACCTTCTATTCGACGTTGGGTGGAAGTCATTAGCAGATCCTCCTCAGTACCCTCGGCTCAATGCCGCTCTAGCAGCTCCAGCAACGCCACCAAAAGTTCCCCAGGACTTCATCGTGTCGCTTGAAGCGATTGATCCAGCTCTCAAAATGCTCAGGAATATTATGGTGCATCCCAATTGGAACGATCAACGGATGATGCCAACTGTTCCACTTGCTCGATTGCCGTATTTAGAAAGGGTTCTGGTGGCGAGCGATGAAAAGTCCATTGGGTTGCGGAGCGAGGTCATGTTCTCGACTGTGCATGATATCAAGATGTACTATGGTATAACCAGGAAGACAGCACCCGAGGTTACCACTCCCAGAATTGCCGTTGGGTGTCTCGGTTGGACCGGGAAAGATCGATGGACCATGCATCATGGGAGACATGATAATCGACAACTCGTAGCTGTCTTCCAAGATTACGCAGCGATGAAGGAGCACCAAAGATTGCTACAGGAGGAAGAGAAGAGGTTTACCGAAGAACGATTCGGCCCCCGAACACCTAGCTTCATGGTGAAGCTACGACAGGCGCGAGAAGCCCATAGCACTGAACCGAAACCCATCTCAATATTGCCGGATATTAAGAGTCTTCAAAAACCACCAACTTATGAGGAGGCTACTTCTGCAGACACACCTTTGAAAGAATGAATAGTGGAAGACTCAGATGGGATAGTAAATCATGGACCGAGCAGGCTGGTGACGTTGATGTTGCGACGTAGTCTTGGAAATCCTCGTCGAGACATCCCCAAAGTCACTGGATACTGGTTGCTGGACACACTGCCATGCACCAATACTCGAAGTTCGCCCAGCCTCGACCGTTTCCTCTGTTGCATGACATATAATTATTGCAATGTGCAACTACCCTAATAAATATTCAACACACCTGAAAACACAATATAAGAACAATAATGATGTTTGACATTATACCTCTTCAACGCTACTTTCTACCAGTCGCCGTCCCCTACCGTCCAATGCCCCCCATCACCATAACCGACATTATCACAGACTTCCCCCGGTTCCTAGGCATCTTTACACGCAATCACCCAACCAGCATAAACGTCATCGAATCCCTAACTCTCCATGAAATTACCCCACTATAATCTCCCAATCATATCTTAATTGTGATGAAAAGCCATGGCTTTCTTCGTTCCTCTACTCCTTATCTTGGAGGAATTGGTTCTGGCTCACGAGCGCCATTCATCGAGTGGTCTATGTGCTGCTACGCCGCGGGAAATTAAAGCGCTTTTCGAGAATGAAGCATCCGTGTTTAGACAAGGGGATGTGCTATACGGTTCCGATGAATGAGTCTGGGCATGGGGGGAAAGGCAGACGATCGTGGGGCTGTTTATTGTAATTTAGGGAGCGATGGATAGATGGGTGTAATTATGGCAAGGATTGATAATACTTTCTGAGTACTTTATTTTCCATGGATTAGGATAGGAAAGAGGCTGCGGTTCGGGGGGATGATGACGAATTATTAGGAAGCCCAGGAAGGTTTTTGGTTGGTGAGGAGGGATTAGGTTATGGGGGTGTAGGGTGAAAGGAAGGAAGGACATCTTTCAATTTGAGCTGGATAACTCGGACTTGGATGTCGAGGTGCGGCGCTGTGGGTTTGGGACGTCTTGTGTGGTAATGGGACAAAGGGACGGGGTTACAGCTGAACCAGTGTAGCTAAAAGTTCGGCCAGTGTAGAGTCACCACTTTCGGTAAGGAGCAGTCAGTATAGAGATTATAGCCACTAGATCTCAGCCGGTGTAGAGAAAGAAAAATATGCTCCGTATATACTATAGTAATAGGACTATATATACTTAGTAGAGTTTATGTATATTAGTATGCTTAGAATATATTAACTCTAAGCACCAGCTAGGGTTATTATTAGGGATAGTAGCTGGCCTAGTATAGCCTATTACACCACCTTACTTGAGCCAGTGTAGAGAATTACAGACATTTATTCGGATATTAATTTCTACACTGGCCGAACTTTTATCTACACTGGTTCAGCTCAGACCCGGACCTATACATCGACACAAGATTATTAAAAACATTCTTGTTAACCCCAAACGGAACCTCCGGCGTCCCAGCCACATCCAGCATACTCAGTGCCCCGACTGTACTCAGCCCATAAATATTTACCGCCCCATTCGTGCCCTCGAGCGACACAATGCTATTCTGGCAGTTCTGCGGCCCCGCAGAACCTGTCGCCGGATCCGTAGAGCACGCCGTGGAGTACGCGGAAAAGAAGCTGTAGTGGTCCGATCCGTAGTCCATGATATTCGACGAGTCGAGGATGCGCAGCCCCCAGGCCATCTCGCAGTTCCCGGTCGTGGACGAGGCGCACGAGGTGGCGAAGTCCGGGTCGTTGAGCTCGGGTACTACGGGGTATGGCATTGAGGAGGCGGAGGGCTGGTAGTAGGGTGTTTCCGTTTGGAGTTGGGCTGCGAATATGTTTTCGGTGTTGGAGAATTGGTATTGGTAAAGGCTGTGATGCTCTACTCCAGTGCCGACACTATTGGATCGTCTAAGTTAGCTTTGCCATCATTTTGAAGTGCCGTGGGAAAAGGGGTGAGAAGAAGGAAATACTAACAGCCAGACAGGTCCATTTGTGCTCTCAATCAAGAGTCCACGTCCAGTGTAGATACTGATTTGGGTGTTGGCTGAACTATCAATATCATGATCTGCGGTCCACAACCACACATTCTCAAGATAAACGCCAGATGCCCCAGTGGTAACATGCATGCTCATATACGCCCCAAGACAAGTGGTGCTAGTCGTTGGGCATTGAGAAGCCTGCAGATTTGACCCGGCGAAGCCACCGATACGCGTGTGAACATCCCAAATCCCGGATCCTGATGAAGCGGCCAAGTTCCACTCGATCAATGTGGCACCCGCTTGGATGCCTTGTGTCGCTACAACCATGTCGGTCCATTGGACTGAGCCTGAGCTGCCACTGGCACCAACTTGGACAACTGGTTGGGGGTTGCTTATATCATTGAAAAAGTCTCCCGAGGACATGATCACGGAATAGGATTCTCCGGCAATCTTGGATCCTGGGGGGATTGTGATTGTGCTTGTGACGAGATAAGTTCCAGCGTCAAAGAAGCAAAGTTGGCCGGCGGAGGCAGCAGTGTTGAGCGCGGACTGGACTGCTGATGTGTCATCTGTCGTACCATCACCCTTTGCCCCGCTACTCATAACGCTGAGGACTTGAGCAGTGGTCAAAGTTTCGAATTGCGGCTTGCTCATTTGATAATAATTGGCGCCATTCAATAAAGACGAGGGTCTCGTGTTTGGTGTGATAGATCCCTGAAATGCCGTCGGTCCAGATGGGCTGTATTCATGTCCTTGTCCCCAGCCTGCAATTGTCGTACTCCCGCCTGCCAAGAGACTTCCACTTGGCCCCTCAACAGCCGTTCCTACAGAATCAAGAACAATGTTCTCCAAGATGATACTACCATTTGTATACCCAGTTGAGGATGTTGAATCATAGGCAGTTTTCACACCAGTTGTTGTCCCCGAGATGGTTGAGTCAATGACGATGATGTTGCCGATTTCTTGGGAACCAGCTCCGCCTGCGCTGATGTCGATACCAGTACCACAATTATTAATAACAAGTCCAATATACGTCCAACTCCAGTCCCAGGAGTGAGAAATAGCAGTTACGCAGTTGTTGAACGTGAGTCCACGCATCGTGAATTGTTGGTTGCCAACATTAGCGCCAATATTTCCCCCATTAAATGTCAAATCACTGAGGAACCCCGCCGATCCTATGCATTTATGTCAGTATTTGAGTGGTAATTTGAGAATATTCATTCAAAAACATTTTAGGGGCCTGCAATTAAATTTGAAGGTTGCAGAGCAAATAACATACCACTTTCGCAGAAGAGACCCACATGCAGCGTTCCCGACGCCGCACTCATTTCAAAGACAACATTTTGAATGCTGGTGGCTTGAGCTGTAGGCCAATGAATACCATTGATAAAAGTAGTTGCTGGAATATTTGTGGTATCGATGACGAAATTGCGGATTTGCCTGTAGAAAAGTGTCGTAGTGACCCAGTTCGGGTATTGGGTGTAATAAGGGTCTGCATCAATGAGAGCCAAACCCTGAGAATCGGGGAAGCTAGCAGAAGCTTTGATTATAGGGACGTCATTCGGATTACCGATCAGTTGCGTGAAGTATGCCGGGTTGATAGGACTGGAAATCACGTAGGTACCGGCGGGGAAATAGATCACTGCTGGCGTCGTTGTTGAAGAACTGCAGCCTTGACCACATCTACCTCCGTCGATAATCGCCCTAGAGATAGTAAGCACGCGCCCATGAATTCTAGAGTGTGTTTGTCTTTACTTACTTATTGATCGCAGCTGTGTCATCTGTGGAACCATCCCCTGTAAATTGTCAGAATATATCCACAAAAATCGTCCTGTGAGAATTACCTAAAGCTCCATAGTCCTTCACATTTCGATAAACGACGTAGCCAGATGCGCCAAAAGCAGATATGCCTTGGTGGGTGATCCCCTCATACCAATACGCCGCTGCTTCCGCTGCATCAACATGAGGCGTAATTGCTGTATTTGGCGCAAGCGTAGTATCATTGCTAGTTGGACGGGTCGCATGAATTTCAGAATATGCCAAACTCACAGCTGCACTAGCCAGCCTATCATTTTGCGGGATGACCAGTTGGTCGGCGACAATTATTGACATCAGGGGCGCTAAAGCCCCGATATGGTACGAGAAACGCATTGGGAAGAATTCAAAGTAGACAATAGCAACCTTGAGTAAAGATTGATAGACACAAAGGAGAGACAGTCAACTACCAGGGGCAGTTGAAGGTAGGTATATATAGGGAACAGGGAGAGACATGGCCACTTGTAAAGTTGTGAGTTAGATTGTGAAGGTGTTCAGTTCTGAATCATCCGACCTCTTTGAGTTAGTGACCAAAATTCACAAAGGTCATTTTCCCGTGAACGTGGAAGTTTCCTATACAAGCCACATCCGTGTTCGAAGTGTGTCGTCAAGATGTGAATACCACGACGTAAAGTCTACCCACGAATAGGACTCGCACGTCTTTTGCAAAGTGTGACCGACAACGGGCCGTTGGAACCAAATAGGCTTAAATATGATAAAGCTTGAGATGGCTTCAGAAACTGGAGTCGGAGAAACGTTACTTCCAGCGGACCAGCCCATTGTTACTAGACCTAGATAGAGTTGCGCGGCACTAGAATGATCGGCAAAGTACAGCACTACTAGTGCGGAAGCGTGATGAACTTGAGAGACCCGCCAGATCAGATCATATGCAATGGCGTGGACAGAGATGAAAAGAACATATGGTACTGTACTTACCATACGGAGATAGAGGTACCGCCGTATTTTGCGATATATTGTCTAGGAGGCAAAGAGACGAGACGCAAAATAAGAGAATAACAATGAAATAAAACAGGAAAGTATCTTCGCTGAGCAGATGGGCAGTAAGGACCAAGAGGAGCAGGGAAGCAAGGAACGAACAGGGAAGAGCAAGCCGTCAAGCCGTGGTTGAGATCTCGTGCAAGGCACAAAGGTACGACATGCTCATCATGCACGCAAGAGGGGAACAGACCAGCTGCTGGGTCGTCGAATCATCCAAGAACAAAAAGGGGTCACTTGCCTTGGAGGACCGTGATGTGTCTCAAGGGGGTTTGTGGAGGATGGAGGAAGGAGATTGTGGGGTAGTAGAGAAGATCGGCATGCGAACAAGATTCTCGCCAATAGGCTGTTGTTCGGCCAGATCCTGCACCCATCCTCGGCTGTCCTAGCTCACCCCCTGACTCCAGCCAGTCTCTGTAACATACCCTTTGGGGAAGGTAGCAAACAGTCACAAGACTTGAGATTATGGCCACGATGAAGGAGCACACAAGCTCTTCCTTGCTTTACAGCACACTGTTCTGGTGGCAGTCGATACCTGTACGGAAAACCCTCAAATTATGCGCCTTGCCTCCCAAAAGGTTCCATGCCAGGTCGCTGGAGAGCGAGATGACTCAGTGGCGCCCAAACAAGATTCCCGATATCATCATCAAGCTTTGATCAATTCAGGAGGACGGCAAGATCGAAGACGACGAATATTATTCCGATGCCGATGAGGATCAAGACTGAGACTGAGACTCGGAGCTTTGATTTGCAGGGGAGGATGAAGAGCGTGATATCAGTGAGGAAGATCAATTTAGCATTAATGATCAGTACATTAGCTATTTATAATTAACACCAAGCAGAATATCTCACGGTATTCCGAGACGAACTTCCTAATGCTGGCATGCTACTCTACTCCGAGGGCTTGGGTAACGGCTGTCCTATCACATTTACGCTTTTCCTAAGCTTCCACCTGAACTACGGCTTCGAATCTGGCGCGCCACGTTCCGATCGAAGCGACGCATCGAATTATTCAGATCTTGGCTTGATAATGGACCCTCATATTTTGCTGATTGCATTAGTCTACTTCCATCCACGTCCGAAGTCAACCAGGAAGGCCGCGTCGAGACATTGCGATGCTTTAAGCTTTTGATCCAATCCAAGACCTCTGGGGCCTCAGTCTACTTTCGTCCTACTATGGATACTATCATTTTCGCAGATGCATTTACTATCCCCAAATATATGCAGGCACGCCTTTGTCCAACCGGGATCCGCATTAAGCGGCCTGTCATGCCATGCACACCATAAAAACTGTTCATCGCTCTATTATGCCCATAGTCGTATTCGACTCCGGTAAACTCCCGACCACAAGGACAGACCGGCCAAGCCCATACCTGCGGATTCGTCGGATTTCTATCCCGAGGTCACCATGCCCGAAACCTCGGAAGTTGATGCTAGATCTAGAATATCTTCGATTGCCTAGATGTTTCCGGAGCGGGTATGTACATGGCGAGGGCTCAGACGGGGTAGATGCCTCCAACTTCTGTCTTACCCACGAACTTGTGCCGCTCGAATGCCGCTATGATGCGGTCGCTGCACGCCCAGCAGGTGTCTTTCGCCAAGTTCGTTGCACAGTGGCAGCTTTTATAGCCGTGCGGATAGAAACCCTGGGCTTTTGTGGCAGGGCCCGCAGACTGGTCTCCACCAGCCCTCCTTATCAAGTGGTTCTCTAACAATGTTGTTGCGTCGACGCTACCTTCCACCATGAGACCATGGATTCGCCGTTGGTTTTATATTTCATTTCGTGTTTCGCGCGCCGACAGCAGAACAAATTGCCGTATTCTTTCGCGTAGCCTGTCTTGATGCCCCAGATATTCCTATGGCCGCGTGGACTTCGAGAGAATTGATAGCGTCGCGAGATCATGTCGGCCCTGAATGGCTTCCTTGTGCACTAGGCGCATTTCCTTCTGTTTCATCTCGAGACTTGAACTTACTACTAAACATTGAGGTTCCAGTGAATCGAGGGAGCGGCGTTGGTATATTGGGGGCAATTTTGCAGTATCAGAAGACAATCGTAAAAATCGCGAATCAAGCTTGATATTTGCTATTTTTGTTTGCAGCTGGATAGTGCCGGCGGAGAAATTGCAACTCTTGAGAAGAACCAAAGCCAAAGAGATAAAGAAAGGATCAAAATTTGAAAGAACTTTATTGTTCACAGCGATTGCCTTGCAATTCTTTGGATCTTAACAAAGACTTTCTGTTCCATGCTGGAGAGGATGATTTAAGCTGTCAGTCAGAACAAAGCGAGTTGCGGAACGAATAATACCTGCTTCGAGTCTGAGCGCCGAGGCATACTATGTCCAGAAATAAATCCCAGAGCGACAGATAATAAGAGGTCCAGATGATTATGCCTGCTTGAGAGATCTGCCATCTTAATTCCCCATCCAAAGCCGGTTTCTGTTTTATTCAACACTCATACAATACATACGAGAACACTGCATCTTATTTCATGCATTGTATTTCATACCAACGAAATGTGGTAAGAGTGTATTGTGCAACCTGCGCCGTCTCTTCCGATGGAAGAGAATATGGAATTGTGCCTGTGAAGGGTCAATACCACGCGCCGGCCACAATTGACTTATTATACGTTGTATTTGCGCAGATAGATGGGATGATAATCAAAAGACCGTCGCGCTCGCCGCAGTGCGCTATATAAAGTAAATATACTCCAAGGTCATCCACCTTCAAAATAACACTACAGACATGGGTCGATATTTGCGAATCTTGTCGTACAACTCGACGCTTAACTTGAGTGACTTGATCTTGCCCAGGAATAGAGTAGCGCTGAAGGATCAAACATCTCTTCCAACAAAATTGCATAGAGGGAAGCCATCATTATGGTATTTGAGCATAGCAGGTAGGAACTACCCCCTTGATGATGCTTTGAAGGCTAGCTAACCTACCCAGTACTAGAGGAAGCCCTTTGACGCAAGACCCTGATGATGCCTTGATAAATTTGGCACATTTGAGACTCGACCTCCCCGATCCCCAACAAGAGCTCTGCATCCAGACAAATCCACTTGGAAACTTCAAGCTCTTCCCAAAGCTACCCACAGAGCTTCGAGTCATGGTCTGGAAAGCCACCGTACGACCTCCACGCCTGATCGACCTCGAGCTAGAGTGCTTCTGGCTACGGGACGACATCAAAATACCGTACAAGAACGCGCCCCCACTGCCATCAACCCTATACGCCAACCGCGAAAGCAGGCGTGAAGCTTTGAAACACTACGGGCTCTTCTACACTATCCCGCAATCCCGTCAGCCATTTCTCGAATATTTGGCTAATCCGGGCTATAGGGAACCAAGTCGACCGGTTTGTATCAATATTCCAAGTGACGTGCTTACATTCCACGGGATCTCGGCCCTCGAATATACCACTGCATGTCTCCATTTGGAAGATCAGGAGTACAGATTTCCTGGCGTCCAAACCCTGGCTATCAGCCATGTGGACACTGGTGATCATCACGGCTTGAGAAGGAAGTCTGCCGAGAAGAGGAGCGACTGGCAGATATTTCCATCTCTGCAGAAGATCATCCTTCTAGCCGACAAGAGTGAAACAGAGGACTGGATCATGGACAAGACGACTTGGGGAGGTGAAGCACTCAGAGTGAGAATTTTGGAGCAATTGGAGAGACTTGCGCTTTTGGAACCAACTCGTTCTGTACCGGAAGTGGTTTTGATGCCTGCGCGGCCGATGACGAAGGAGCTCTGTTACCTTTAACAGCTCATATAAACTTGGCCTTGGTCGCATCGAGCAGCAGCGTTAGAGTGTTCTTCGAATGTAGCACGAAGCAGCCTCCAAAACTTTGAAATGCTTCTGGGCCAACTCTTAGATAGGACTTTTAAGTATGAATAGGACTCATGCAGCTATGTATAACTTAGCATCAGAATAAACATAATCAATACACGTAATTCAACCCTCTGGAATCCTAACTTACATGTAATTAAGATGCAGTGAAGCTCAAATTTGGAAAGGGCTTGTGTAGAGCCTCGGCTAAGTGGTCAAGCAGTGATCCCTTCAGGCATGTGATAGGCCCCACTTTCCAGGGTCAGTGCGGGGTGGGTGTAGGGCTGTGCTGTGACATGGCATGGGGCCCCAAGGAGAGGTTGAAGTCGCGTTTGATTATTTTCTTCTTTCTTCTCGGATGAGAAGAGGCATTAAGTAAAATTCGCAAATGTATGTAGAGGTAGATTTTATATCGTTATATGTCGTATAAACAAAAATTGTCATGGATATCAACACAACTATCTTCGCACGGAGCAAAATTCAGTTTATCAAAGACTTTTCCGCCCCGTTACAAAACACCTTTAATAATGTTAGACCATGGTTTAGTGAAGAGTTAATGAGCACAGTATACTTACGCTCGAGTGAAAGTGTGCATTCCTGGATCTTTCAATTCAGTCCTTACTTTTCCAAGCAGCGCATGAACAGATGTTGCCTCCCACCCGGCTTTTGTAAATAACATCATAGAATAATTCTCCATCCCTAATCAATTCCAGCGTCAGTGCTACTCAACTTGTGAAGCCCAACAGGGTTACTCACCTCCATCTAACATATGGGACAGATAATATGCCCCGAGCGCTTTCAATTTTTTATTCTTCGGCCACGGCCCTACCGGTATAATTCTTGATTCCAAATGCACGTCCTCGAATCCCACTTCCTGGAGCCATTCCGGCACCTTTGGCGTGGGATCGAAATCCATTCCCATTCCCTTTGCGATCCCATGAAAAGTTTCTTTCCACGCCTCGCAGGCTTTCCCTCTCTCCTTGAACGTGTCATCTAGACATTCAAATTGCGTTCTGATATCTGTAACCTCTATCCGGCCGCCCGGTTTCAAATGTTCAAGAGCTTCTGAGAAGAGTTCCTTCCAATCGCGTATACTGCCGACCATGTTTCGAATGTGTATGAAATCTATCGAGTCTTTTGTTCGAAGCCACGGTCTTGTCACATCATCTATTTCAAATGAGACATTTGGAGGAACCCAGACCGGTTGGATGGGCGATATATCGACGCCGGTGATTTGCGCAGAGGTATATTTATCGCCCATCTCGATCGCCCAAATGCCGGTGCCTGTCCCCACGTCGAAGATGCGCTGCACGGTTGGGGGTAGGTCTGTCGCAGTAATCTCGCCATCGAGACACATTTTCAGGATGTGATGTTGAAGGTCGAGACGATCTTGTTCCGATTCGTCATTTGGTAAAAGAACGCGATCGCTGCCATGGTATCGATGGCCGTGCTCATGGATATGCTCGAATTCTAAAGAGCCGAGAGATGTTGTAAGGGAGCGAATACTGCCGTCATCGTAGCCGGAATCACTATCGTGCTACAAGAATTAAGAGATATTCGAAGAAAGGAAAATGGAGATTCCTACATCGACTTCTATGATTGATGCTAAATCATCGTCTATCAGTATTCCGGGGTCTGGCGCTTTGGGATGTTCTGGCCCACTAACCCCGGATTCAAATCCCGAATCAGTCGTGGCAATCGTTGCAGCATCTGAGTCTGGGGGCGGCTTTTGTGGAGTACTAGTATGAGAGCTCATACTTGCGATGGCTAGAGGTGATTGTTGTGATGCGTGAGGTAAAGTTGATACGCTTATCGTATCGCGGAGAGAAATACAGTTACGTGCTAGTACATCTTTGACTAGCGCGGAGGTGAAGATCCCCCTTAAAATGACAATTTCTCGAATGATCTGAGACCTCTCGCTATATACTAACTAGCTTCTGGGCATTATCCTCAGATCGTCAGATTCTCCGGAGTCCCCAAAAGCGTCATGTCTGTATCTGTAGAAGAACCTACATATGCGACATACTTGAAGCTAGTCACTAGCGCATTCCTGGCCTGCGTGACACTGATATTTGTCCGCCGACGCTGGTTCTCATCTATCAGCGATATCCCTGGGCCTTTCCTGGGCTCATTTTCAGTTCTCTGGCAGATAAGGCATGCCATCAAAGGTCATACAGAGGAAGAAACTATCGCAGAACATAGGAGACATGGTACGTAGATCTCAATCAGCTGCGAGGACTGGACAAGAGTAATGTGATTAACGTAGGTGACTTCGTTCGTATTGGGTACAACGAAGTCAGCATTGGCCATCCGGACGCAATTAACGAAGTCCTCAAGAGCCAGATGAACAAGGTATATATGCGTGAAATCCCAATTGATCCTACATGATGCTGACCGAATCGTGAAGGGTGATTGGTACAGAATCTTCTCACTTCCTGATTCTCGCTATGTCAACCAGATGTCCGAAGTAGACGCAAAGCGTCACATTACAAAGACCAAAAATATCGCCCCCGGATATGCGTTTTCAAATGTCATTAAAGCTGAACCATATGTCGACGGCGCGCTTCGCCTTTTTGAGAAGCGCCTCGACAGCCTCTCGGAAGCCCACTTGCCTGTGAACTTCGACGAGTGGTTCAACTTCCTTGGTTTCGACATTATGGGTGAAGTGACATTTTCTAAGCAATTCGGCTTCCTCGACCAGGGCCGGGATATAGGAGGTGCGATTGCAAACACTCGTATGCTTGGCATCTATGTGGCTATCATGGGCCATTTCTGGTGGGCACATGATTACCTCCTAGCAAATCCCCTGATCGGATACCTTAACCTGCAGCCAACTATGCATATTTTTGACACTGCTCTTGCTGCTGTTGATCGAAGATCTAAAAATGACCAAGTCCGTAAAGATATGATTGAACAGTGGATGGACATGAGGAAGAAGCATCCAGAACGCATGGAGGAAAAAGAGATCCTAGCTGCTGCAGTAGCAAATATTGGGGCCGGGGCCGATACTGTTAGCGCTACATTGCAAGCTTTGTTTTACAACTTGTTGAGAAACGAAGAGACACTGACACAACTGAGGGAAGAGATTGACGGTGCCAACTTGGCTGAGGTGCCGACCCACGAAGAGACTCAGCAACTACCTTTCCTGCAGGCTTGCATAAAAGAGACGCTTCGTGTCCACACCCCAGTAGCCTTTGGTCTACCACGCGTCGCACCCAAAGGCGGCGTGACCGTCCTTGGCCGACACTTCGACGAAGGCGTTATCCTCAGCGTCAACCCCTGGGTGATACACCAGCGTCCTGACATATTTGGAAACGACGCGGATGTATTTTCACCAGCTCGCTGGATGGATCCTATTCGCGCTCGCGAAATGGAGAAAAGCTTCACTGCGTTTGGTGCGGGATATAACCAGTGCCCTGGGAGGCATTTGGCTCATATGGAGCTCTGCAAGACGACCGCGATGCTGGTTCGAGATTACGATATCAAACAGGTCAACAAGGGGAAGAGTTGGAGGTTTGAGTCTCACTTTACGGCCGTACCATATGATTGGCCATGCTACGTGACGAGGCGCTGTAACCAGTGATTGAATAGCGAGATCTGTGGTTGTGATAATTGTTGTATTGTAAGGTAGGTGCAAGCGTGAGGTTATATTTTGAGTCATGTCACGTGCTTAAGTATCCATACTTTGAATTTGTACTTCAGCAGCTTGCACCCACACATATTATGGTGTAAGGAATTGGTCTTTGCTCTACCTGTCCCATTTATAGACATCCCGTCCTTTTTTGTCTGGAAGTTTCTCGCTCTTGGAGGTACAAGGCTGAATGAAGTAGTTCTACGGTGAAAGTAACGGTGTTGTTACTTCCTGCTGCACTTTATCTTCCTTTCTCTGCAACTTTCCAACTAAGACTTTGACAAAGCACATTGCAACACCACCCCTACTACGTCTCGACGCGGCGACAGTAATGAAGGGCACATTCTTCGCATATATATATTATTTTTTTTTGAGGTTGATCCGTATTATTATAAACTACCTCAATATCTAGCAGCTCATTGGTACCTCCACATGTCTCTAAAAACTAAAGAATTGCTTCAAAGCCTGCATCTTGTTTGCCTTGGATATGTACTATGAATTTCCATCACGTTTCGATCCTAATTGCTGCTAGCCACCACCCGAAGCATCATTGTTATTTCAGGCCTCTTCAGTTATCCTCCCACATTATGTCGAAGCTCACAGAGGCAGAGAGTTATGGTCCCAATGGTGGATGGTAATCTTTGGAACTTGCCACGTCGAGTCCTCTTCCACGAGCTTCGCAAAGCAGTGTTCTAAAAACTTGACGCTACGATCACTTTCCTCCTGTTTCCATGCAAGATGGCCAATTGTGCCAGTCGAAATCTCATGTCGAAACTTCTTTCGTATGCTTTTCGGCATAGGATATGAACGATGTCCATCCATGACCAACCTAAGTTCCTCAAGATCATGGAAAAAGCGAAGACAACGAGCCATGACTCCGGTCTGTCTCAAACAACTTTCTACTCCAAAATCAATCATCCATCGGCGTATTTCCAATGACTTGACCCCCTGAAAATTGCAAGATCGGAAAATGGATGGTTTATTTGCCGTTCCAAATTCATCGCCGTTAACCAATGACGACAAGTCGATATAGAGAAGGTCGCGGTTGGGATTGAATATAATGGGCTGTGGTGCTCTAGGCGAGCATGGACAATAAGGGCTCTCTCTGAACAGAATACGATATTTCCGAAGAGTTTCAGATCGGCTCTCTTTATCGACATAAAGAGTGACAGGTAGTTGCATGTGTTGCGATATAGACCGACAGGAAGTCCATCTGCCATAAATCAACCCGTTGAGACACTCAGGATCTCTCTTGCCGAAAGAAGATTTTGTTGGTCGAAGGTTGACTTTTCGAGGTGCAGGAAAGCAAAGTCGCCAGATCGCGAGACGGACCTCGATCGGGAGTTTCGGGAAGAAGTGAAAGATGTTGAGGTCTTCGACACCAGGACTGAATAATTCTTGGTCACTATCGGGCATCTCGTTTGCGAATAAAGCGCTTGTGAGACTTTCCATACTTTCGGTGGCAGCTAAAGAGGTCAGCCTAGGTCAATCATCAGGATAACATATACTCTACCTTGAGCCTGAAGAGTGTCTTGAGTCATCATCTTGCTATTTAATGGATTTTGCAGTTGCGATCTGGATTTGACGGTTTATATTGAGACCACTAAAGAGCTAAGTGCTGAGGTATAGGAAGGGCCTCTTATAGACCTGAAAAGCGCTGGCTAGATCGCCGGCTGATGACGTGAGGCGGAAATATACTGCATTCAATATTAAAACGCCTACTAAACTGAATTGAATTGGAGATGGAACAGTGGCTGGAAGTTGAGTGTGAATAGAATAATGTGGTGGGCGTCGTGGTTCGTATATTGAACACTGGACGCAAGACGATTTATGATATATGGCCGTGTTGATCTAGGACATGTTGACTTGCCAGTCTTGTTTGAAGTTTACAAAGATCAATAACGATCGAGGACAAACGGAACGGATAGCCATCGTCATCAAGTTCCTTTTATCACATGTAGTTTAAAACTATACATAATCTTTCTCTCTTTCCTCTTTTACTCGCAATACTAAAGCCTTTAACCTAGTGGTTTTAGTTAAAAATAAAATTTGTAGCTGAGGTGGGCGCAGCACCCCCTCACAATTGGAATAGGTAGGTAGGACATTGTTTCGAGACGATCACGTGAAAGATACAAGCGAATGGGAAAGGGGAGCTCCTTCTTCATTTGGCGACCTTGCAGCCAATGCAACTCACATATTGTTTCAAGGAGCTGGTGCACTAATTATAATCAATGGGCTTCTGATCTTTATGAAAAAAAAACCTTCTACTCGCAATACCTACCCGCAGTACTTGAACGTTCTACCTTCTACTATAACATTCCTTACCTCCTGATGTTGATTCGCAGCCAGCCCCCTATCAAGAAGTTCGCATCCTTATGTCTTGCATTGACAAATAGAAAAGCACTACAATTGGAAGACAAAGCTAGACTTCGAGAAAGCAATATAGTTTTATTCCCCACGGCTGAAAATAAGAAGATTAATAAGAGGGTGTACGGGAAGCAATAAGCGAGGCATTAAAGGGGGTTTGGCCAGTATTTAGCTTATTTATCTCCAAACCAAACTATTAGGCTTCACTACCGGTATATAAGAAGTTTCATAAATAAAACAGCTTTATTAAAACAATTGAATATACGGCCATGAAAGATATGACAATGGCGGCGCTGGCGAGGACATGTGAAATATTGGATCATATGAAGAGGAGACAAATGGAGCCTGGGGCAACGCCGGTGACGAGGAAGGTATCCATGTCCTAGCTTCTGTGGGGTCTGTGTGATGACTTCAATGCATTCACTCTACTTTAAAGGAAAGCCTTGTTGTCAATACTCCATTTGCTGTCAAGAAGGTTTCTAATGGTCGAGCATTTCGCTATCAGGAAGATGTAAAGAGAACTCGATGTAGAGGCGGGTGGCTTGATAGTATTCTTCAGCACTTCAGGTAGGCTAATACTGCTAATGTAACTGTTGAACTTGAGAGTCGTAGAGTGCAAAGATGGTAAAGTTCGCAGTTCCACTGGGTATGACATTGGTCGAAGATCGCTGGAGTATATAGCTATTCTGGAGCGAACACGTACCTTGGCCTATACTTTCAAGCGGCAATGAACGGACTTAGGCTTATGTGAATTCAATTTACATAAGCCTAAGTTGCATCTTAAGAGGCTGTGTATACAAGAGAGGTTCAGTCGGCTTGTAAGCACCAATAAGTGATCTCAGTTTCAGTACAGTGAATCACACCCCCCTGTCCGTTGACCGTGGGAAATGCCGAAAAGAAGATATTCTTAAGAACGTTAAAGTATTTAAACTCTAGTTCCAACTTGAGAGAAGAGTAATGAATGAAACGAACATAGAGACACTAAAGTCATATCTGTGGCGTTGTATTATTCTGCTTTGAAAATTGAAAAGCACTTCAAAATTATTAAGACTCTAGATCTTAAGCCTTGCCTCGGGAACAGACACTGGCCAGTCTCTTGAACCAGCCATATGACTCTACAATCAATATAGTGCCGTTTGTTAATCATAGCTTTGCTGTTATTAAAATCCATACGTTCGTCTAGTGCTCAAACATTCATTCACACGTGCGATCAAACTTTTCAAAGTCCAAATCCACTTCACCAGAAAAGGCGAACAAGATAAAACCTCTTCCACCAACCAAACCATAATGTTTATCATGAAACCCAGCTAAATCGATCCCCGAGTCTCTAATTGTTCTACTTCGTAGATGGGATGCCAAACCATAACGTTCGCACGGTCTATATATATACCCCTTCCAGCAATCCAACCCAAAACAAGGAAAACGAACACAGAATCAAAGTATATTCACCTAATCAAACTCGAATACCAAATCAATCCTCCGCATAATACGGGGTATAAAAGCGCGAGAGGTGCTTGGATGCAAAATCTTTCCATTGCAAAAAACTATGATTCATTCAAAATTCATGAGTGTCGCTCGATGGTGCGTGGCTTTAAGGAAATATATCGCATCACTTTCGCATACTCTAGACCTCGGGTACGGAGCAATTCACAGGAGCAGATTGCGGAATAGGACAGGCAGTGTAGAAGAAGCAGTAAGCAGATAAGAGTTCTTGTGAAGAAAGGAGTTGCTGTCAAGTTTGTAACCAATATACAGTACCGGAATTGGATGAGAATGTGGTTAGCACAGCATACACAAATATTTTTTGAGATTTACGAGTTGTGCCTTGCTTCATGAGTATCGAAAGCCTTTGGTAGCAACGTTCGTACCGGATGATTTGGCCGTGAAAGCGGAAATACATCTATGTTTTGTTGATCACCAGCGCGATTATATACTCAGTAGCCGCATACCATGAAAGGTTTTACGCATATCAGTTGGATCATGCAAAAAGCAAGACACGAAAACATTTTAAACGGTTGAAATACAATCCAGTCATTTACCCAAGGCACGCTCTGAACACCTATCGCTAAGCTAAATACACCTGTCCTATCCTATTCCCCCGTCGGATTTATATACCCTGTACCTTGCGGTAACTAGGTGGTTTGATCGCGCGTCTAATCAACTTTCCTGCATAAGGCGGTATCAGGGAGATAGCTGATATTGCTGCGACGCGCCATACGAAGCCCCTATTTCAGGTCATTAGCACATGCCCAGAAAAAAAGGGAAGAGGAAGCAAAGGGGGACATACCAAGTAATAATGAAATTCAAATCAAAATACCCTCCAAGGAACGGTATACTCCCTAAATACAACAACAGTGTGCCAACCAGACTGAAAATCATCATCGGATGCCAAGTGGTAATCTCGAAGGCCACCATGCAAAGCTCATTCAGCACCAGCACCGTAAAGCTCACGGCTACCATCCGCGGCCCATCAACCTCTGTCAAGATCTGGCTAAGACCCTGGATCATGCCGCCTTGATAGATGGACACAAACACCCAGACGAAGAAGGTGCGATAGGAGAGCGACGCGCCGGTTGTTAGCTCTTTGTAGAGTTCCGGGTATAGGTTTGCGAGTTTCTCATCGACATCTTTGTCAAGGACGAGGGAGAATACGGGGGCCATTGTGTACACGGTTGCATAGCCCACCAACAACCAATCTTTGTATAAACCCTCGGGTTCAAATTTGATTGCAATGCTGTACATAGTCTGGCAGACGGATATAATCAGACCGCGGTGGATAACAAATTGCGCGAGCTTAGCGCTGCGCTTATAGCTGTTGCGACCGTGCCAGACGAGCAACTTGGTCAAGTGGCAGAACTGTGTGATGGAAAAGTCTGCCGCGAGGGAAGCTTGGCGTCCTTCTTTCCCGACGATACCGACACCGACGTCGGCGGCTTGAATCATGGAAACGTCATTGCCGCCATCGCCAATGCAGCAGATGCGTTTCTTGGTGTGGGCACGGATGAGCAGTGCAATATCTGCCTTTTGGGTTGGGGAGCACCGGCAGGCGATGACCGTGGGGAGGAGGACGGCGAGGGAAATGAAATCGGTGCGGAAGTGGGTGAGGAGGAGGGAGAGACTTTCGCCATCGATGAGGAGGCAGGAGTCGATTTTGCTGCGGAGGAAGTCAAGGTGATCTTGGGCGTTGTCTTTCCGTTTTAGCTTTGCTATGGTGTGAATGTATTGGCCCCTCGCTACTAGTCGTGCACTAACGGCCACGCAACGCGCTGTTTCCACTTTGTCGCCTGTTAACATCCATATCTTGATTCCAGCATTTCGTAGGAGCTCGAGTGACGGCTTTACATCCTTTTGTAGCTTGTCTTCGACCCCAGTGACACCTAAAAGTTCGAGGTCTCGCTCCAGATAGTGAGACACAACCCGTGCCATGCCAGTATCTCGGTTGTTGAGAGCCACTGAAGCCTCCCTATAACTGTTGGCAAACTCCTTGTATTGCTGGACTGACATTTTCTTCCTACCAACAACCAAAGTTCTTAGACCTTCGCGAGCCATGTTGGCAGTTTCTTCATCGAGCCAGTCGTTGGCAGCAACGATTGAAGACATGACCGTATCAGCACCCTTTTGGAAGAACCAGATTTCCCCAGCTTCAATATTCACGATTGATGATGTCTCTGATCCATCCAAGAATTGGGCGATGATACCCATTCTCTTACCATCTGATGTGAATGGAAAGACCTCCAGAATGCGAACTCTGACGACAGAGCGCCCGGTATCCACTGACTGAAGTAGCATGCCTTTGCGATCTCGATGGATCAATCGTAGCCCGACAGCCTCTGTCCACTTGACGATAGCTATTTCATCAGGCGATGATGCTTGGTACGATGTCACGGTCTCTCCATTTTCTTCTTCGATTGTAGGCGTGACGTTGTGGCAAATAGCGAGGGCAAGGACAACATCACGAACACGGGATCCTATTTCCCTCCTGGTTCGAGTCGCTGTTACTGTTGTTGAAGCAAGGAATGTCGATGAAGGTGTGATAAGCGTTGAAGCTTGAGCACCATCCATAGACTCCGGGATAGAGAATCCTTGTCGGATATAAGAAGCGACTTCGTCCATTGCCTCATTAGCGTAGGAGACAGTTCCCACGTGAATCTTCTTCATCTCCATTTCATTCTGAGTTAGGGTGCCGGTCTTATCACTCAGTAGATACTCAATTCGCCCCAATTCCTCGGGTATCGTGCTAGTCCTCACCACAGTTCCCTCAATACCTGAATCTCGCTGGATGAACCAAGAGTAGACACTCTTTCCCATGTCTAAATTGACTCGAAGACTGATGGGAACGATGGTCGAGAAAAGAACCAGAAACCTCATGATCTTAACATACCACTTGATACCTTCAACATGCTGGAACCCTTCTAAGGCAACCAGAACGATAGAAAGGGTGAGGGTCAGGGCGCAGAGAATCTTCGTGAGAGAATTGATTTCATACTCAAGAAGGCCAGTCTTTGAACGTGAGGGAGATGTTGACAGCGCTGATCTAGTTTGCGGCCCAGTGTACACAACTACAGCCAATGTCGTAGCATTCGAAGCAAGAACGGTGTTTGCCCATGCTGTATTGTCGATTGTCAAGGGTGATGATTCAGGATTTCTTTCTGAAGCGGCTTCGTTGAGAGGAGATGATTTTGGTACGTGGGGATCATATCCTATACTTTTTGGTAACAGCTCAACCGTTCCAATGAACTCGTTGACCTTCTTGTCTGGCTTTCCAGCAACGATACGAAGGCGTACAAATTCAGATGGCTGGAGATTTTGCGTAAGCGGTGACCCAAGTCGAAGCTTCCAATCCGTCTCGCCATCGAGTTGGTCTGTTCTAATAAATGTTTCGCCTACACCTCCAGCATCGGCTGAGGGGGAATTTCCGAGCCGCGAGGTAGACTCGTGTCCTTCGGCGGCAGTATCCGTAGTTTGGTCTATCGCAGGATCAGAGACTGGGTCCACCAGTAATGACTCCTCAACAACAGCAGCAGCTGGCTCCGATGTCGATGCTGATTCGTTTGTGAAGCTCTTAAGAATGACAACATCTGCCGGTACTCGCTGATCCTTACCCAATTTTAAAACATCGCCAACTTTCAAGTCTCGTGATTTCCGTGTCACTTCTCGGACCACAGTTGTAGGACGCTGGATTCCCGAGCTTTCCGCATTACTCTCTTCCTCCTGGATGTCAGATAGCCTGTCGGGTTCGACTAGACTCAATCGTTTCGACTTGCCCTTCCCTTTAGATTTCAGTTTCTTCTTGACGTGATATCTGTCAGAATTGGCAACACCGGGTGTGTCAAACGACAACATCGTATATCCTTCTGAATTCGCTTCGTTGTCCCTTTTTCTTCGCTGGATATCATCAAATGCCTCCTTCCCCAACGTAATCGCCAAGACGAATGCTAGTGGTACAATATAAGTTGACAAATATCCTATCCGTAACGGTGGAATGGCCTGGGAAAGTGCGACGAGTAAAAAGTACATGTTGAAAAAGAAAGAGAATTCGTTATACAAGGTTCGCGGTAAAAAGCTAATGGGGGTATATTTCGCGTTTGAAACTGCATTCGCAGGAAATCGTGCGGTTTGAGTGGTTCCGACAGACACGGAACGAGATGAGGCGGGGTCATGGTCTTCCTCCTGGTCTTCAGCGCCATCCTGGGCTACTGGTGAGCTGCTAGAAGTACCAAGAAAGCTGGATAGGCGTAGATGTGATCCTAAATTGTCTTTCACCCTATTGAAAGCATCACCACTGGGTTGCCGCGCGTGCCCACCCCCAGGGAGTAAAGGAGCATCATCTTCTGCGCTGTTTAAGCTCCCCCCCGAGTTTCGATTTGCCCCGTCAAGCCCCTGCTCGTCGTCCAAGAGGCCGTGTAAATCCTCATCATCCGTATCCCTCTTCCGCCCTAAATCTCCATAGCCTCTATTTCTGTTTCCTAGACCTCGCAGTCCACCCATACGCAGATTCCTTAACGGTATATGGGCCCCTCGTCTTTCTTCCGTTTTCCGGGGCTTCCGCGAAGAAGAGTTCGGCGGTTGAGATGTAGTTATGGGATCGAGCTCCTGAATATCCAGGTCGAGATCGGAATCGGAATCGGGTTCATGGACGGGAGGACCGGGGGCATCTGGCTGATTGTAAGGTCTCGAAGACATGCCTCATTGATGCGGCAGGCATGTACGAGGAGGAGGGGACTGATGTGAGAGAAATGCAGTGGGGTGTAGCGGGGTGTCGTGAAGTGAAGCAAAGTATGGATTTATTGAGAGTTTATGCTGCCACTATACGGAAAGTAAGCTTGTCTCAGCCATGGGATGTTGACACGCGGTTGAACGCGGTCGTTCCGGGGGTGCATGCAGGGTATTCTTGGTCGCTGCAGCTCGCCGTACAACAGAAAGCTGTAAGCTGGCCTTGTCGCGAAATACAGGTATGCATGTAACTATCCGAATCATCAAGATTCTTTAAGTCTACACTCTCACCTGTTACTCGTCAACGCCCTCGGACAATGATTTTCTGACAGCTGTAGCATGTCCTTCTCCGCGGTACCTTATTCTACTTAATCTGATTGGTCCTTTAGCGGGTATCGTTGTATAAGTACGTATCTGGAAAGGAAAATAGCCCGAGCGACGGGAGAAAGAAGGGGGCTCATGATGCTGACAACTCCCAGTATTCACTTCTTTTCCTACCATTCGCGCCGTAACCATGTCTTCTGAATCTTCGAGTCTATCCTGGCATCCTGCCTTTATGCCAAATTCATCCGCAGATATAATACATACAAAACCAACCCCGGAATCGCATTCGAGTACGTTTCCAACAGAACACGCCATCCTCGAAGATTCGAAACCGGATTCATCCATGGTTCCATCGAGAGTAGATACCCAAGAGCCCCCAGCGGAGGCTTTAGAAGACTCCGAGCCAATACCCGATAATACTGCCCATCCAGAACTACCCAACCTCCGAGATGCACTCGCGACATCCTTGGCGAGTCCAGGAGGGGTGGAAATGGATGAGAGCCCAGTACATAATGGCATCGAGATGCCAGAAACTGCCAGAGAAGACAAAGCCGAATTCCCATCAGAAGCGCCTTCAAATGAAAGTAAACATCTCAGTACAATGTCGTTTGCGAGGACCGCCCAGGAGGTTAACTGGGGGGAGGATGATGAAGTTGATCCGGAATGGAATATTTCCAGAGCAGATACAGACCCTTTCAAATTGATGGCCAAAACAGACCGGACGAACTCTTTTCCTCAAGTTCCACCGGCGCATTCCTCCGGGTTGAATCACTACGAGGAGCCTCTGCCTCAGAGCCAGGCGGAGGAAATAATGAATAAAGCTGAGCATGAATCGAGAGATCTATTTGGAGATGAGGAACATGATGGAGAGGACGATTTCTTTGCTCAACAAGCAAGCTCGGAGCATGAACTATTCCCGGAGCCCCACCACGAAGGGAGAGATGAAAGCGTTCAGACGGACTTTGGGCAGACATACGGAGGCGATTTCCAGCAAGAAGAAGGACAGGAAGACCAGGCCCGGTATGAGGAAGGTATTCCCCTTGTACAATCAGCGGAGGACGAGTATGCTGATCGTCCCCCACCTGCATTTATGGATGGTGACGAAGGAGATGAAGAAGACTTCTTTACTCAAGTCAGCAAATCAGAGCCGGCCCCTGATCAGTCTTTATCGGAACCACCAACCCTAGAACGGAAATCCACAATGCAAGTTATGGACTCACTTCACTTCCAGCCGCATCAGCAAACTCATCCAGATATCGTTGAAGAGACCATTGAAACAGCCCAAAGCTCTTTAGACCGCGCAACAGGGGGCGGGATAGCAGTGTCAACGAGCACCATACTATCCCAGGTTCTTGGCGATCCAGCAGCCCCCATTCACAGTGAAGCAGAAACCTTGACTGCTCTTGGGATGGATTCTGCAGATGGAGATCTGGCCGAGAAATGGAAAGCTGCTTTGGCTGGTGATGAATTCCTGGATGATGACGATGAGTTTCTGGCGGATGATGAACCTGTTGATGAGGATGCAGCTCTCGACCCAGCTGCTCTGTTTGGTAGTGATGATGAGGGATTTTTGGATGATACTGATGATCAAGATGCTGAATCCAATGCATTCAACCAAACGAGCCCTCCAATTCCAGCCCCTGTTACATCCCCCAATGGTCATGTGGTGGGATTCGATAGCTTGACTGGGGCAGCTCAACCAAGACCAATGAGTAGCAGCAGCAGTCGCTACCTTCCAGCTGGTACCAATACAGCGGTTCCTCCGCCAGTGAATAATTATGCGCCTTCTGGGCCCATGTTGACAGATCTTTCCAGACCTGGACTTACTACTAGCGTGTCAACTCCTTATATCTCTCCAGCTACTCCTAGTTTCCCACCACAGCAACAAGAGCTTCAACGACCGGAAATGCCAAAGGCTCAAAGCTTCGCAAACCAGTCAAAGGGCGGCTATTCATCACCGTATGATTTACCAATGGAAGTCATCAAACCGCGAAAGCGAGTTAGCATGCAGCAAATTAACCATGGCTACAATGCACCGGCTGCAAATGTACCGCCCCCAAGGAGTGCCAGTATGCATGACCAACCACCTCTGCCACAGTCAAGAGGATCTGGCTCGAGTTTGTCACCACCCCAGAGTAGCCATTCTGCCCAGCAAAGTCAATTACAGCCCACAGCAGGTCCGCCCAGTGCTCAACCTCCCAAAACTATCAAAAAACAGGCTAGTGGATTCTTTGAAGAGCTCCCTATGTCAAGTAGACCCAAGCCTGCTCCAAGACACTCGACTGGATATGGTTCTCCGACGTTACCTGGACAGGCCAGTGCACCGCCTCAATTCCCAGGACAAGTGGCGCAACCACTCTACCCTCCTCCCATCCAACAGCAAGTAGCCCCAGGGCCACCAGCGCCACAGGGTTTGGTCGCACCTGAAAGAGTCAGTCCATATGCATCTTTAACAACCACCCCCGTACTTCCACCATCCATGGCCTCGAGGTATTCTCCAGCACCACCACAACCACAAGCTCATACTGCTCCTCCGGCGCTTTCGCGGTATTCTCCAGCACCGCCAATTCAACGTCAACAGTCTCAAGTATACAATGCACCACCTGTGAATGCTCCACCACCCCCCGTTTTTGCCCACCAACCTCGAACGTCAAGTCCACTGGCACATTTTGAGAGGAGTCAAGAACCCAGATATGGAAGTGATCCCAGTCTCGACCGTCGAAGTAGCTCCTCGGGATACGACTCGAGTGTGAGGGCCCACCATCTGCCACCCACCCGTGAAGTTGATGAAAACGAGCAATTGCCAGCCTCTACAAACCAACACTATGGTTCGCTATCGCAACAAACTCTGTCACGACCACCCCAGAACACGAGAGCTACTTCAACCCCACCTCCACCCCCGGCAATGAAGCTTGCCTCACCACCCAAGCGTGCACCGTCGAATTATCTGCCTCAGCAAGCATTGGATACTACTCCACCTCAAGCGTTCGCACCCCCACAAAGGTCACAAACTCAATCTCCCGGGCAAACATTTGCGAGGCCCAGGCATGAAATGCCTCCATCCGCTCCATACCAACGACCAGCTTCAGTGGAGATCCCTACATCGCCAAAAGCACAACCAGGTCCGGCTATGCAGCCAATATTTCCTCCTTCTCGCGCTAGAGGCTTCTCCCAGGCTTTGAATTACATTGCTCCTACTGATGGCCGAGAACATGACCCTATGCAACGGTGGAGAGGTGCTCCTGTCTTTGTCTGGGGTGTTGGAGGGACAATCATCACATCATTTCCCAAAGACGTCCCGAGGTATGGCATGAATCAATCAGTACCCATGATTATTCGCAGCCCTGGAGAAGTGAGGACTCGAAATATCAAGGACATCGATCCTCTTCCACAACGAATGACAAGCTTTCCTGGCCCTCTGAAAGGGAAGTCCAAAAAGAAGGATGTTGCGGCCTGGCTTACTGCTAGTATCGAAATCCTGGAGCAAAATGCGTCGTATCTCCGGACGGTGACTCATCTTTCCCATGACGACAAGCGGACCGAAGAACGCATCATTCTTTGGAAGATACTGCGAGTCTTCATCGAAAATGATGGTGTTCTGGAAGGCAACCCAGTAGTTGAAAAGGCCGTTCGGGCAGTGCTATCTCCCGACCTCGATGACGCAAACACGACCGAGGCACCTTTGTACGCAACTGGAGCCGATCTCTCGGGAATCACACATTCTTCGGATTCTGGAACAAGAGCCGACCCGGTGGATGCTTATGCAGTTGACCAATTAAGGAAACACTTACTTCGTGGTGAACGTGAGAAGGCTGTCTGGGAAGCGGTTGATAAGCGATTGTGGGCGCATGCCATGCTTATTTCCAACACCGTGTCGAAAGATCTTTACAAGCAAGTCGCTCAAGAGTTCGTACAAAAAGAAGTCAAGAACATCGGCGAGAACACCGAATCTCTCGCTGCGCTTTATGAAGTATTTGCTGGCAACTTCGAAGAAAGTATAGATGAGCTTGTTCCGCCCTCAGCTCGAGCTGGTTTCCAGATGGTTAGCACATCAAATGCTACCGGGCCTTCGAAGGATGCGCTTGATGGGCTGGATAGGTGGAGAGAGACTCTCGGGCTTGTCTTGAGCAACAGAAGTACCGATGACAACCAAGCTCTCAATGCCATGGGCAAACTTTTGTCTGGTTACGGTCGAGCAGAGGCAGCTCATATTTGCTTCTTGTTTGCTCGAAATCTTTCAAATTTTGGTGGCATTGACGATCCCTCGGTCAATATTGTACTCGTCGGATCAGATCACCTCAAACAGCCTTACGAATTTGACAAAGAGATGGAACCTATCCTACTAAGTGAAGTGTTTGAATACGGCATGTCACTTTCCAGCGTCTCGAATGTAGCAGTCTCGAGTCCGCATCTATCAATCTACAAGATGCAACATGCTACGCTCCTTGCCGAATATGGGTATAGAGAAAAAGCCCTTCAATACTGCGAATCTATTGCTGCATCTATTACCTCTCAGACTCGAAGGTCACCTTACCATCATCCTTTGTTGGTATCCGCTTTGGATGACCTCAGTAAACGATTGAAGCAGTCTCCTAGAGAAGAGACTACTGGGTGGATATCGAAGCCTAGCATTGACAAGGTTTCCGGATCTTTAGGCTCCCTATTTAACAAATTTGTCGCTGGGGATGAAGATAAGGAGGGAGCAGGATCGATTGCTGGAAGCGGAACAGAAAGTGGGCCTTTTGCTAGGATTGCTGGTGGCACTCCGACAATTAGTCGCTCCCCGTCTACCACAGATATCTATGGATCCCATATCGGAGGACTGGGCATCAATGGCACTGCTATTGCCATCCCAGCTACCAGAGCTTCGTCAAAGTACGCCCCAAATCGAACTTACACACCGGAGCCTCTCACTGCTTCCTCTTATGGCTCCCGCCCTCGAAGTTCTTTGGAAGAGAGATCATCTAGTGAGCATCGAAGATACGAGCCTCAGCGCCAGATGTCACAAATGTCGGACTATCAACCTAACTCGCAACCGGCTCCAAATCATCATGTGCCGCAAGCGAACACAGGATATTCGCCTCAATCTGTCTATGCACCATCTAGCGGCTCACCATACGCTCCTCAACAAACAACCCCGATTACCGAACAACCACCTTCAAATATATATTCCTCGCCACAGCCGCTCGATAACTTTGGTGGACTTCAGCCTGCAAACTCGTATGCACCAGTCGAACCGTCCTCCCAACAGAACTCTGGATATGAACCTTCAAATTCTAGTGGCTATGAACCGCCAGCTTCTAGTGGTTATGAACCACCATCTGGAGGCTACGAACCCCCATCCAACAGTTATCAGCCTTACGAGGAGCCAGATTCTCCTGTTGACACCAAAGACAAGAAAAAGTCTTTCATGGACGATGATGATGATGTTCCAGGAGCATCCGCATCACAGGAGAAAACCAAAGCGGAAAAAGACCGGGAAGCGGACGAAGCTTTCCGGAAAGCCGCAGAAGCAGATGGTAAGCACAAACTTCCCCCTCTCCTTGCCATTACTAACAAATCCCACTAGCCCAAAAATCTTCTGCAGCACCCGCAAAGAAAGGCTGGGGCCTCGGCGGCTGGTTCGCTAAAAAGGAACCCCAACAAGACATGTCGCAACCCGGGAAACCCATCCGCGCCAAACTCGGCGAAGCATCGTCCTTCGTCTACGACCCAGATCTCAAACGCTGGGTCAACAAGAAAGGCGGCGATGTCGCGCCCACACCTACTTCTACTCCTCCACCGCCGCGTGCTGTTGGGCCGCCGAGAACAGCATCTGTGCCGCCTGCTAGTGCGCCTACGAGTGCGCCGAGGGCCATCCCGACCGCTATGAGGGCTACGAGTGATTATGGTGGGCCTACGGGAAGTCCATTATCACGGTCTGATGGGCTACCACCTTCAAGTCTGAGTATGGAGAGTTTGGTGCCGCCTCCCATGGTGCGGAGCGTGAGTAATGGGTCTGCGGCTGGTGGACCACCGACTGCACCACCTAGCCGGCCGAGCACCAGCATGAGTAATGCGAGTAGTATTGATGATTTGCTTGGTCCTGCGACGGGTGGATCGCGGAAGGGGACGACGAGAAAGAAGAAGGGGAGGGGGTATATTGATGTGATGGGCGGCGATAAAGGGTCGTCGTAGTGTGGAGTGGGAAATGGTATATGAGTTGAGGTGATCTCCGTATGTGGAATGGGACATGATTTGGGATGAGAGGATATTGGACGGAGTGTATATTAGATTCGGAATGGTAGGAGAGGGAGACTTAAAACAGTTGTAATTTGTATTATAGTTATATTCTGCGTTTATGAGCTCGCTGATAGCTTTTGGGAATGGAGATGACGAGCTTTCCGTCTTTTTGTTTGGATATAGGTGCTTCTGGTTGATGCTAGATCAATAGGGCTATACATAGATCCACGTATGAGCAAACAATAAAACATCAGGACATACTAGTTAGATTGGTAAAAAAAAAAAGAAGCAATATGTTTAGATTTAGAGGTAGAGGTGAAAAGGGGGACAATGCATGGATTTAAAATCCCTGCACTAAAGATTCTTCACCGCCTAGGGATGACGTGAACGTGCATGGCATGCATGGATGGCAGAAAATAAATATTTGGACGCGTCGACGACTTCATTCTGATAATTCTAACCTTTCCGCTCCATAATAGCAACTTCTTCATGAAATTGGCACGTCCGGCCATGAGGCAATGCCTCTCAAGGCCACCAATAAGTCCTTCCCGTGCCACCCATCTCCCACCTCCGATCTTCCATCGACTCCCTCCCCCCCAACCACCACCGTCCATTCAGCTCTCCACCACGCCGCCCTTCACCCAATTCAAAATGGATAATACGCGGCTGCGTTCTCGCAATACCCATACTATCTTACATCACATACATAAACATCTTCCCCCGCGTCCCGAAAATCTTTGATCCCCCGCGCTTCACGCCCTTCTCGATAATTAGGCGCGAGCAAGTTAGTCCGACGTGTATAATTCTTACGCTGCGGCCGAAGGCCGCGAGGAGTGTTGAGTGCGAGGATCCGTATGGGGAGGTTTGGGGGAGGGGGACGTGGAGCGTGGAGGTTAAGCAGCCGGAGCTGCAGATTGCGAGGGCGTATACGCCGTTGCCGCCAGGCGTTGGAGGTGGAGGTCTAGGGAGTGATTTGAGGTTTTTGATTCGTAGAGAGGAGAGGGGGGAGGTGTCGCGGTATTTGCATAGCCTGCAGGAGGGCGCGCAGGTTGATTTAAGGGGGCCCAAGGTAGAAGTTGAGTTGCCGGCTGAGGTGTCGGATGTGGTGTTCTTGGCTGGGGGCACGGGCATTGCGCCTGCGCTGCAGGTTGTGTATACGTTGCTGGAGAAGAGAAAGGGGGGTGGCGATAGGGATAGGCTGCCTAAGATCCGCATTGTATGGGCGAACCGGAAACGGGAGGATTGTGTAGGTGGTTATGGCGGAGATCATAATCCTCCTACAGGCACTGGGAACGGGAATGCTGCCCTTGGTTATATAGTCCGGGAGCTCCAAAGCCTGCAGGAGAAATACCCGGATAGCCTCCAAGTGCAGTATGTGGTTGATGAAGAAGGCACAATGTTGGACCAGAAACGAATACCACCGCTACTTAACACGCCACAATCTGACGCTAAAACCGTCAAGTACTCACCCGTAACAACGCGTATCGACTCGAAGCTACTGTTTGTATCTGGCCCCGAGGGCTTCGTGGACTACCTTGCCGGTCCCAAGAAATGGGAGGGCGGAAAGGAAGGGCAGGGTGAACTTGGGGGCGTTCTACGACGGATGGGGATTCGGGACTGGAAGGTCTGGAAGCTATGAATGAACTTGACTACATTCAAAGAATCGATTCTTTGTGAGTCAAGTAGGGATTCGATTGAGCCTGGGGGTTTGACGATAAAATACATCGGTTGAGCGGGCAAAGGCAAGGCAAGGCGGTGTCCTGCACCCGCCACAACACCATGCTCTCGGAGTTCTCCTAAGGGATACCTGTTGATACATGGACTTGTACCAAATCATTGTGTACAATACATCTCCTACCTTGCCAAAGTCAAAGCTACATGGACCAAGCTACCCCCTCACTCTTTACTCATCAATTTCTCCCAAAGGGACTTGTCTCCCCTCCTCCACTCCCCAACCTTCTCGCGGATACTCTCCTCGTCACCATCATACCACTCCCCAACCATCTCCCGCACTCTCCCTGACAGCTCTTTTCGCCGTTCCACCTCTTCCCCCATCCCGCCTTCCACGACGTCTTCCGGTTTATCCTCAAAAAGGTTCATCGCCCTCTCGAAACGCTCTTCCCGTGGTTCTGTCTCCAACCACTTCCCACCTTTCACCAAGCCATCCCGTCCGGCCTCAATAAGTTTCATCGCCACGGCAACCCTAACAAGATTCATCGCCGCCGCGCTCTGCTCATCCACACGCGCAAGTCTCCCCAAATACACAGCTACGCGCAGTCGTTCCTCGTCCGTATTCAGCATTCCCGACACCGTATAAGCATCATCAGCGATCAGTGGCCAGCGCAGCGCATTAGCTTCGCCTTCTAGGCACTCCTGCAACAGTTTTTCCATTTCCCGCACCAAGGATTTGCACTGGCCATCCAGTGCCGCGGCGTTGGGATAGCAAGGATAAGGAAGCTGCCATAGGCGGAGTTTCGTCGTCGGGGGCAGGATACTGCGCTTACCCTTTTGCGAATACGCGTTTTTTCTCGCTACGGCCAGAGCGGTCACCTTCTCTAGCACGATTTTACCAGAGGTCTGCCATTTCGCAAATTTGGAGCGCAGCGATGCTACGTCTGCCCCGAAGGTCGTCGCTTGTGTTGGCTGTCGCAGGTCACGGACGAATTCATCCCATATGTCTGTGTATTTTTCTTCGTAGTAATCTAGGAATAGCGAGGCGTGCGAGAGGATCATCCGGAGGATCTGGTCAAAGGAAATAGGGTTGCTGAGTAGAGAATCGGGATGTGGAGTTGGTCTGGCGTGGTGGATTAGGGCTAGTAGTGTATGCGTTCCCGAGCCGATATATCGGTCCATGCTTTTGTCAAAGATGGAGAGCCAGTGCCGGACTTCAGGGGTCTTGCGTATGTCGATGTTCATTCTCAGGGCCTTGTTGAAGGTTGCTAGGGTGGTTGGCGGGGCTATGGTGAGGATGATGTACCGGTTGAAATCTTCTAGTACTTTTTGGGGGAGGAATGCCGCATACGAGGTCACGAGAATTTGCCATACTCCTGGGCTGATTGGCATTGGTGGGAGATCGTCGACTGTTAGGTCTACTTTGTGTTTAGCCAGGAATAAAGTTACCCATTTCCGATGCTCCTTTTGAGAGAGCTCGAGAATGGGCAACATAAAGCGCGATACGAATTCAGCCTTCAAGTGCTTAAGTCCGGGATACCGCGATCCTCCGGGAGCTGTGAATATAGCGTTCAGAAGAAATGGCGGCTCTACAGATGTCTCCGGAAGCGTCCCCGTTTCTCGAGCTTCCTTCCAGTCCTCCGCCCGCGGTGGGCGATGCTCGTTGATGCTTCCCACGACGGATATAATTGTCTCCAGAGCCCCCATGATTTTCTCGACTAGAGGATCAGCTTTCCAGTCACTGCCAGCTCCACTACTCAGGTTGTTCAGCAAGCTTAGCAGGCTGTCGAGAGTCGCGAGACGGATATCTCGGTGCGTGCCAGCCTTGAATAGCTCTACCAACACCTCCACGGCCGCTTCTGCGGAGATGAACTCGGCGTAATTCAGAAGTTTAGCTAGATACTTGACAGTCGTGACTTTGACAAGTGATTGAGGTGGTGCCGATTTAGGAGCTTCCTTCTCGCCAACTTGAACATACGATTGCTCTTCCAACTTCTCGCCGATAGCAGTAGCAAACGCAAGAAGCATCTCCTGGGCTTCTTTAGCGGGAAGCGATTTCATGAATGATATCGATAGCAGCTGTCTATGCCAAGAACTTGCATCCGGTCGGTCCAGTATCGTCCGAAGTACAAGCTGTTGTGCCAGTTCTGGATTGTCACCCACCACGAGACGTTTCAAGATTTCATAAGATAGGCGCTCTAAGATATCATCTCCAGGCTGCCGATCTTGCTTCTTGCGCCTCTCGGTCCCGCTTTGAATCATAGCCTTCGTGGTAGCAGCGAGGGCTGGTGGATCGAGCGTGTTGAGAAGGGCTTTGATCGGCCCATAAGCTGCGTTGAGGAAATCGATGTTTACTTTTTCTAGCATTGCCAAAGTCCCGCCCCAGATTGCAGTATACACCTCTGCATCTGAACTCATGTGCTTTTGTAGGTCCTTGGCGAGATTGACGCGTTTATCGATTGCGGCGCCGAACAACGATGCTACACCGGCCCAATCAGCCTTTTGGAATGAAGGCTCTCGTTTCGCTATGCCCATAGTCTCGTGGAGAGTCATCAAGATATCATTTGCCTTTTTCACTCTTGATGCTACTTGGTCTAGAGTAATGTTGGCAGGCAACGGCTCAGGTATGCCGGATAGCAGCTCGATGCCCTCGCTAGTCGTCACCGCAATGCGCCCGAAAACCGCTTTCAGAGTAAGAGGATCACGGACGAAGCGTTGCTGCCAGGTGATTGTCTCACCGTAGAGCTCGAGACTTCCGCTTGCGATCGCATAAGCTGCAGCTGCATTTGCAAAATGTGCTCTGTCTGGCTGCTCCCTTGCAGTAGCTGACTTCTTCCGAAGCTGATCAACAGCTGCCTCGGCCTTTCCTTGCGTTTCTTGATCGTCCCGCAGTAATATGGTCAGAAGAAGAACGACGTTGAAGTTTTGCTGTGACTTGATGTCCTTATTCGCAAGAATTGAGCCCCGACCAGGTCCATTCAAGAAGCTATATTTTGGGTTTGCACGCTGAAGACCTTTCAGTAGTCGAATGGCTTGATCTTTGCTTAGGTGCTGTAATATATCGCTTGATGTCCACTGCTGCTTTGCAAGTGGCTCAAAGTCGTCGACTTTATCAATGTCAATTCCTTTCGTGGGAACGTGTAGACAATACAGTCGAAGCAACGGCCATCTCAATTCTGGCTTGAGATTCATATCTTTCGAAGTTCGAAAGAAATTCTGGCCTATGGTATACTGTACCCCACCTAGCTCCAGACGAAGGGCGGTGACAAGCAAGTCTTCGTAGGTTTCTGGGGTTCTGCTCCAACGACGGGCAAGCATAGACCAAAAGCCCTTCGATTGAAATGCAAACTTGAGCGCCGGCTTGGCCTCTAGTAATTGCAGGCCCATTTCAAAGACTTTGTGCAAATCATTCTCGTGCCATCTTTTTTTCAAAGCTCGGCGAAGGATAGAAAATAATACATCAGCCTCGGAGGTGGTGGTCGGCCAACGTTTATTGTTCATATCTTTCAGGCGACACTGCAAGACCTTCATCGCAAAGGCCATCGATGTTGAAACTTTTGGGGTTGGTCCAGGCCAGGGTGGTTGGCGGTATACGAAAGCTTCAAAGTATTGAGGAAGATGCTTGTCCTTACAGCCATTGCTAAAGATATACTCAAGTACACGTCTCTGTAGGAGGACTCCAAACGTCTTGATCAGACGTGTTGGAGACACTCGTTGATAGAGAGGATTTGACTCGTCTTGGGAATCTAGTAATATAGTGACAAACTCTGGCGAGCATGCCGGGACGATCTGAGCGTAGTAGTGCTCGATAGGTCGTTTGTCCCGAGTCTGCAGTTTTGACTTTGGGTAATGCGAGGGAAGCAGTGCTTGCAGCAATTCCTCGATAGCCTGCTCTCGCTCTTCAACTCTCTGGTAACCGTGATTGCAATGTCCCATTTCTCGCGAGAGGGCTTTCACTTCTGTGACGGAAATCGTTGCAAAGATGTCGATAAGACCCTTGGTGCCGCCTACTGCGCTCCATGCGGCTTGCCATTCTCGAGGGTCGCTCAGTGCTTTCCCAAACCGCTCGATGGCTGCCGCCCGAATGGAACGTGACGAGCCCTTCAGCATGCACATTGCAATGGATTGAGGAGATTCGGACCAGGACAGAAAGACATTGAATATTTGGGGTGTTACGTATTCGCTATCAGCGGCTCGAAGGAGTGACTGGCAGATTTGAAGGTCTGATTCATTTTGTCGGAGGTCGTTGAAATGTGATACAACGTCTTTCGACTTCCCATGTCGGATAAGAGATATGTCGAGCATGCTGTGCGCCATTGGGATTCGCGTAGAGAGTGTGTTTTTAAACGATGGACTTTACATATATACAGATTGACCAAACCAAATAACGAAGAGTCACGCCGGTGAGGTAGAGGTAGCTCGGCCTCAGCCTCAGCCTTAGCCTCAGCCTCAGCTCAGCTGCATCCCTTTTACGTACAGACTGACGCCAAGACATCTCAGATGATTACGCCACGTGATTGACAAAGAAGACCTTGTGAGCACCGACATGCAAAACCTGCATACCATGGCTTTAGCGAATAGAAAGAGCATACCAAACTCAACGGTGAACATGCTACCTTTAACCATTCGGGCTTCTGTTACAATATGGAATTGGAAGTATGCCACTACCCCTCACGTGACTTATATTCAGCCCCCTACCTAGCGCCAACAGGGTCTATAAAT
The DNA here is from genome assembly GCF_007821495.1 of Lachnellula hyalina. Lineage (NCBI taxonomy): Eukaryota > Fungi > Ascomycota > Leotiomycetes > Helotiales > Lachnaceae > Lachnellula > Lachnellula hyalina. The sequence goes on from NW_022157204.1 coordinate 113,062, forward strand.
ATCCATAGAACTTACCTAGCTCTCTCCCAGCTCGCTACACTTTCTAGTGAAAATCTTTATTAAGCTCGGCCTCGGCTCTGAACTTAAGGGACTCCAGCTTGCATATTCATCCTATGTAATGCCTTCTTAGAATACGACACGCTGGCAAGGTTTTAGATCGGTGCCGTAAGGATGCAGCCTGAAAAGAGTTTGTTTTGTCTGAATATACGCATATGCATGCCACGTACAAATATATCCTACTTTCTTTAAAATTACTCTGGATCTATGAGTATTTATTTCCCCCCTTTTTGTATGTCTTGAAACCCCTTTCACGAGTCTGTTTCAACTATTTTGATATAGTTCGCGGAATGCCAAGGAGCGGCTACAGTGCTTACAGATTATCATATTCTCATAAAGAGATTATAAACACAAGGATACGGCTCAAAAGATTTCGAATCATTCTCTGACTGTCCAACAGGTTGGCTAGCAGATTGACCGGGGGGGTGGGAACGCGCAAGTTCGCAGCTTTAGCTAGATGTTTAACCCAATTCCCAAGCTTAGACTTTCACACCCAAAGTCTCCAACAACTTCAACTTCTCTCTCTCCAAGAAACATTCAAGTGTACCAAGCTGTATCCCATACTCTTCAAAACTTGTAACCTCCTTTTCATAATCCAGCCTGCGCGGAATCATCTGCGTCTCGAGGACCGGGAACTTCCCCGAGAGGACGAGCGCTCTGGTCTCCTCCTGACTCCGATATCTGGTTCCAATCTTGACTCCCGAAACACGGCTGATGACTGCCACAATCTCATCAAACGTCAACACCTCCTTCACCAGCTCGATCGTCTTCCCACCAAACTTCTCCGGCTGCAAGAAAGCTGCCGCAGCAAACTTCCCCACATCTTCTGGATCCAAATGGCCTTGTCGGTATTCCTTCGCATAACTAACAGTCATGAAATGTTCCTTTGGGTACTCCGGAAAATACAGCAAGCAATATGGGGACAAGTACTGGTATCCCAACCCAGTTGGCCTCAATATCGTGACATGCTTGATCCCGCTCGCGAGCACGACATCCTCGACGCCGGCTTTGCTTCTGTAGTACCGTGCCAAGAATGGAAAGTCGCTCGTCCTGGCAGCTGTGAACTCCAGATTCTCTTTGCTCTTGAATACCGTGGACACGACGAATGACGTGACGGTTCCTGCTTCTCTAGCAGCGGTTACGAAGTTCTGCGCCTGCGGCACTTCGCCATCGGGGTGTTGGAAATCTGGGAACGTGTTGAGGAAGACGCCGGATACTCCTTTGGTGGCAGCGATTATGGAGGGTAGGTCGCTGTAGTCGCCTTTGAAGAGTGTGGCGCCGAGGGCTGCGAGGTTCTGCGCGGCTGGTGATGAGGGGTTGCGCACGAATGCGTGGATGCGGTGGCCGTGGGAGAGGAGTTGGCGGGCCGTGGACCCTCCTTGGTATCCTGTAGCTCCGGTGATCAGGTAAGTGGTAGGCATAATGGCAATGGGAGTTGAGATAATTTTCTGTAGGCAAGTCACAATAGAAAATGGTATACACTGTAAAAGAGGGACTAGAAATTCAAGTTTTAAACTCGATGGTTTGATCGAATTGTCAAAGAGAATGATAATCGGCTTTATATGATATGTTGAAGCACGCCTTATGAAAGTCACCATACTAGAACACCGACTATTCGGCGTTCGATTAATGTATGGTGGCTTCGTTAATTTGCTTACTTTATTTCCAATCAAGTCTCGGTGGCCTCAGTTAAGCTTTAAAATATGTTATTACACGGATGCCCATTTTACCCCACTTTAACGGGGGTAGGACCGTCTATACACATGTGTTTTTAGTCCTTTACAGGCTTCACAGGGCGAAATTATAGGCACGATTGTATTACTATTATGCGTAACCGTACTTCCCCTTGCCCCCAAAATGCGCTGGCAAAAGATCGGATCGGGCAGTATTTGAGTGGTGTAGTGTTAATATCATTATATTGCCAAATAAGCAGAATATCTAACAAAATAACCTGTCCATGCTGGTGTATCGGTAACATTTCCGCCTCTCAGTGTGCATCACAAGTGATCGCGGTAGCGCTGGGTTCGACTCCCAGGCATGGAACTCAGTTCCATGGGACATTTTCTTTTTGCTATTTTTTTGCTACCTTTGGCTAAATTATTGTTGCTCATTTTTATTTTAGTTTTTGTTTCTGGTGTTGCTTGCTAAAATAAAGTTCGTGGTTTGTGAGCGACGACATAAGCGAATACCCCCTTTTATTTGAACTACTCATCTTGGTACATAAGGTAGGTATACAAACGATGATTACAAGTCAATTCTTTAAATGTAATTTAACAAATCCAAAAATATTTCCAACTACTATTCCTATTCCTATACCTATTACTGTGACACAATCTTTTCTCATGGCGATAAATGAGCTGTTTGAACTATTTGTCAATATCACGTGGCTTCTTATCTTATCGGGCGAGCTGCATCGAATCGCGATGATCTTTGAGAAACATACAAACAAACGGAGCGCGATAGAGCTTCTGCACTTTCCTGCAGCACAACTTCCCACAATGCTGCTACGAGTACCATACGACTGAGCCGGCTCAGAATTCCCCAGCTATGGCCTCACTGTGGTCTGCAAAACCTGCAGACCCCCCCAAAGACGTGGCAGATGTTGCCGACACTGGCCTTGCAGACGTTGGTCTTCCTGCCCCTCAACCGCCAACGAGTGTTCCCATGGCACGGCCACAGCTCCAGAGAAACCAACCTCAGCCCCCCCCGCCTCATCAACCTCCTCCTCCTCCTTCGCCCCAGCAAGTCGGCAATCCGAATGACTCCCTTTCATTGATGCAACTCCGGCGCATCGTCACCGACTTTCCCAAAGCCGAAGCAGCCCCCTTTGCCTTTACGTACGCGGATACTGCGAGCTTCGAGGAAGAGATTGATGAGTGGTTTTCATACAACGAAGCAGAGTATAAGCGGTTGTTACGCGCAAATGATACATTCGTAAGAAGATGGAAGAAATTTGCGGGAATTCCATGGTTGGAGACAGAGGCAAGAAAACGAGAGAGCTTTGTTGAACGAGAGGTCAATGGACTATTAGCTACCGACCTTCGCGCCGATGTAAAAGTCTGCAGACGATTCTTCATATCATTCTAGGGGTATGGGACGAGACGGCTGGGATGAAGCCTGTGGAGGAAACAAATGCTCCAAAGAAAACCAGGGCTACGGAGTGTCATCTGGAGCACATGAAGTTCGGTATCCTGCTAGTCGCAAGAGCTGGTGGAATTCCTCTCTTGTACGAAGTTATGCAGAATGCATTCAAGCACCTTTGGTATGCAATCTAGCCGTAAATGATGGTCTATTACTGACCTTTTCTAGGGACGACGACTTCCGAGAAAACAAATTGACGGAAGAGGACATTCCATTCATCCAAGATGAACTTGACAATGTTACTACAATCATGTACCTTGTGATCGAGGGTGTTCGCAATGACCCTGTTACTCTGGAATATCCCCGGGGGAAGCTGCGTATGTAAATGATTTCCCCTTCAAGCACCAGCTAACATGTTTCCAGTTGGACTCAATCCGGGTATTGTTAACTACTTGGTGACTATTACTGCTCGTCTTCGGTGGGATGAAGCGAATGAACTACCCCAAACAAGAGTATGTCACAGTTTACCTTCGTGATCCAGCATCTAACTAATACAGATCTTTCTCCTTTTCTGGAAAGCGATACTTGTCGTCTTCGGAGGTGCCGCCGAAGTCGATGAGCTTAAAAAAGCAACTGCCGAGCTGAGAGATTCTAAAAGTGGTGCAGGCGAACTTATCACTGCCTCGCCCCTGGATTACCATATATTCCGCCAGGAAATTACTTCAAAATACCCCGCATATACCCCGCCACAACCATTACTTCCTCTTGAACCGGATAACAATTCCATCCTGCCACCACTTCCCAACCGACCAAGTAGGGCGAATGGTGCGAATGGAATAATACCACCTCCAATGAATGTCAATAGTAGTGGTGCTTCCATTCTACACCAACCTGTACATATTGCAACCCCAGCACCGTCGCCTCCACCTTCTCCACCAGTTGGTGGCAAAGCTGGGAAGAAACAGAATTATCAAACCAATCAGAATTTCCCATTCATGTATCCCCCGTTAGACAGCACCAGCAACAGTGCGGGAGGAAAAGGTGCCGCTGGAATGCAAGAAGTGCTCGTCGGTCACAGATGGGAAGGAAGCGATATCCCAAAGTCAATCCTCGAAGCCGGAGAACTGTTTGCCAGGAGGATGAGAATGACAAGGGCAATGCGTCAATTGTGGGATGAGCGAGAGCGCTTCCTCAAATTTGAGCGAGGATGGGACATTGAAAATGATGACATCGAGGAGCTTGACCTGGACACTATCCTTGCTCATAAGCTCTCGATGAAGGAAACGAAACGTATTAAGCCTGAAGTAGACTATGGACCAAATCCAGATATTGACAACAAGCTCAGAAAGAAGCTTGATCTCGTGGAAAGTTTCTACGTAAGTTTTGCCTTATTTTCCAATAGCTGATACTAATACTCACAGCGAAATTCTATACCACATTTACAGTCTCTCGTCATAGTACTCCTAAAGGCAGTCTTGGCGAATGTGACTGCACTTATTACCCAACCACCCCCTGGTCAGCCTCAAAGTGGTCTTGCCCCTGGCTTCAGATCAGAAGTGAACCTTCGGGTGAACAGTGCTCAGCAACAGCCACAGCGACCTCAAGACCCCGCAAACATTCCTCTTCCGACCAACGCAGACCAAGTAGAATTGCAGATTGATGAGATCGAAGCTTTGAGATCAAGGGAAATAACCGCAAAAGCAGTCTCTGGAATTCTTCTTATTCTTCTCAAGTGGTTCAAAGTCTCAAGTAAGTCTTGTGTAGTCACAGTTGAAATCACACTAATAATCTTAGACATTTTGAAGTTTGAGTACCTTACCCAGCTATTGCTCGATTCGAATTATCTCCCACTTGTTCTTAAGCTCTTTGCTCATCAAGAGATGGACAAGGTCGTTGTTAGCAAAACCGATCGTGAAGATATGAGCTTCTTCTCATTCTGCAATCTAAACAGCAAGAACGCACCCCTAGCAAACGATATCGAGCCCGAAGTAGAAAGCGAAGATGATGCCGCTCCCCCACCAATAAAGACCCGTCGCGAGCTCCCTGTAGCAGAAGTCGATGACAAACTCCCCGCCCTCGCATTCCAAGAAGGTCAACATGCAGGGAAGCGTGAAGTTGCAGAAGGCGATGAATTCAGTGGCGAGCAACCATCTGAACCCATCACCGACTTCTCATGGCGGAACTTCTTCTCCTCAATCAACTTCCTGCGTATCATGCAGAAAATCTGCAAAAATAAAGCACACCGCAACCTCCTCCTCGTCCAATACAAATCCTCCAACATCCTCAAGAAAGTCACGAAACCAGCCCAGCCAGATCTGCGACTCTATACCTTGAAGCTGTTCAAGAACCAAGTGCCCTACTGCGGTCGCAAGTGGCGACAGGGCAATATGCGCATAATTACACAAGTGTACCTTCATTGCCGGCCTGAACTTCGCGATGATTGGCTAGCGGGAAGTGATATCGACGCTGAGGTTGAGGAAGCGCTGCCCCTGGAACAAGCGTTACGCGCGCTCACGCACTGGCATAACATAAAACGGTATCCGGACCAGATGGGTGCGGACACGAAGCTGCTAGAGGAGGAACATGATTTCTTTGTTAGGGAGCTGGATAAGATGGCTTGGTTGGATGATGGATTTATGGATGGTGAGAGCGTGGCGGATGGTGCTTGGGATGTAAATGGTTGGTGATATAATGGGTATTATAAGATCTTACAAAGAACCTTAATGATACATCCAGTCTGTGTGTATTTCTCAACATATTTCACTCTCTTTTCTCGCGCTGTGAGTATAGGCTACGTGCATGAAGATGTCGTTTCAGATGAAGTTATACTGCATTACAATATACAATCCTCAATAGTGGTATATTCCGAGTTGTCATCTCAAGCCAAGTGCCTCATCTGTCTTATGAGAAGTCTCCTTATCCTTTATAAGATCAATACTATAACCCTTCAAATGCTTTTCTCCCTTCTTCTATCCATCAAATACGTCAGCCATTCAAACACCACACTTCTTTCCCCTCCCCCCTCCCCCCTCCATCCATCCACTCCATCAATCATCATCACCATCAAGCCTTAAAATCATCCCACCACCTCCCCCCATCACCAACATCCCCCTCCCATCAAAAAGCACGCCCTCACTCCTCAAAAGCCCCTCCTTCACCTTCCGATTCACACCCGATGGCGCATCTTGCGCCTCGCCTTTAAACCCACCTATTGCCTTTTCTTACACATCACCGTTAGCAAAATATACCCCATTCTTCACAGGCAGTATTATATAAAAGCGAAAGGACACCGAATATAAGAGACGCGTAATTGTAATCATAAGCCACGCACCCCATCTGCGCAGATAATCCGATGGCATGGCACATCCGGCACAAACGGATTCCGTCTTAACGCTCCGCCTACGGCGCGGGGCGAGGACGCGAGAGCGCGCGAGAGGGAGGCGTAGGAGGAGACTCTCCCGCGGGGGATTTGCACGAGGAGGGCGTATACGCGCTGGTGGGGTTGAGGGGTTAGTGGTGTGGTGGGTGGGAGGATGGGATATCTCACTTCTTGGTATTCCGTCACGGCCATTTGGCGGTAGGTGTTTCAGTCGTGTGGTTATCTCGGGTTGTTGTATATATGATAAAAGTGTAGTGTCAATGCTTCTGTACTAAATTCGGGAGCAATCGGAATTGGAAAGATGAGAAGTGAAGTGAAGTGAAGTGAAGAGAAGATAAGTCGAGAAGATGTTAGAAGCGAGCTTTCTGATTGGTCAATTCGGGAGCAACACTCGCTCGAGTCACATTTGCCACCTTTGAACTAGCATAATTATCCGTGTCGAGCTTCTAGATGCATTTATTGCACACATATAACCTATGTCCAAATAAATACTGAAACTTTGAACACGAGCCGTATAGCTGTTAAGAGGCCTTCTGCAGAGCTATATACCCAGAGTCTCAGACAATGGCAATCAATACTTATTTAATACAATAAATACGGCATGAATAACACATTTCCTCGGCTGGAGCGAGCTATACACTTTTGCAAATCCACGAGAGAGTACAGGTTTATAAGAAACTTACCTCTACGTCCAGCTGCCTATTCCAATCAAGTCAAAAACAACTCCCAACCAACCTCGGCTCTTACTACTACAAAGCGATCTGGGGCGCTATATTTTTCTATAATTTACCCTTTTCTTCGACTCTAGCCCTTTCTTTTGTGTTTATTCTTACATGGTAAAGTAGGATGGTATTTAGACTGGCTTCCTCACTCTGAGGCAGGACAGTTAGGTCGGAGAATTTGGGTGACGAACTCTTTCCTCAAGCGACCTCCTGAAGTTGCGAAAACTAATACGGTTCTGATAGCCCCCTCCCAAGGCCTGGACGTATTCCGTAAACGGTGTTTTGGATTAAGTGTGAGACTGGGTCTAGAGTGAAGTGAGTCTTCTAGAGCTCAAGATACCAGCCAGTTTACCCCTTGGATTATACCCAGCTAAGTATAACAGTTATCATTACCGTTGAACTCATTGTAAAGTGGGGTTTGTATTTGGTGTTCAGGAGTAAATCTATCTAAACCATATTCTCTAACAAGTAATTCGACATCTCGAGATCCAGGTCCGAAAAATCAAGATCCAGTAGCTGATTATCATACGAATCCCCGGCTAATGGCATACCTTCAATGGACGACAACCAGTTCCCATCAAGGTCCGGATCCAGCGGATATTGAGCTAAGGACAATTCCCAGCTCCCCGTAGTAGCGAGTCCTTCCGAAACCAGAGCATCGGGTTTGGGAATCATCGGATTAATGGTCTGTGTTGCGGGCAATGGGAGTGGGATTGTAATGTCTTCCGGGGATGTTTCTTGTGCATGCTTGAGCTGGAGCTGCTTTCTGTACTCCCCAACAGTACACCCCATAACCTTCTTGAAAACCCTACAGAAATGACTCTCCGTCACCCCGCACTCCCTCGCCAAATCCCTCACGCTCCACTTCCCCACCTCCACCTCCATCTCTAGCTGCACACCCACACCCACACCTAGTCCTGCACTCCCACTCACACCCTCGTTTTCAATCAACCCGCACGCCTTCGCCACCAATACCTTCTGCCCATCCCCTGGAGATCCGCCCTCCACTTCCGGTCGACATCTCTTGCAAGGCCGGAACCCGGCAGCGGCCGCCTCGGTGCACGAGTCGTGGAAAACGATATTTGCGCGCCGTGCGAGACGCGAGGGACAGGTTGGGCGGCAGTAGATCTTGGTGCTGAGGACGCTGTAGATAAACGCGTCAGAGGCGAGGGGGTTGCGGGATGTGAGGGCTGCCCAGCGGGATGTGGGGGTGGAGAAATGAGCCATGTGCAAAGTAAGTTGGATAGGTTATTAGGATTGGGGAGTGGTGGTGGCGGTTGGATATGGCCTTTTACATTCTAGAAGTGAACTTCCTTCTTGCAAGACAAGGAGAGATGGGAAAGATGGGAAAGCGATGAAGTTGTGGAAGTTCCATTGCAAAGGGGCGGGAAGTCTAGATTACTAAGCAAGCGATCTAAGCGACCTGCTTTGGAAGTAACCAATGAGATCATCTCGCCTCCCCTGATTCGACTTGGCTTGGCTAGAGGAAGGGAAGTAGTACGACCAGAAGGAGAAAGAACTTACCTTGTGTTTTGGTATTCTGCTTTGTGATTTGAGCCTGTGGGTGCTTAACAAGGCTTCCTAGTCTATAAAGGCGCAGTACCCAAATGGCCTCGCTATATTCAGGTTTTCACGGGCTCTATTTGCTCTATATCTCGTAAAGAAAACTAGTGATCATTTCCGTAGACCTTAGCCCCTGGACTATCGATATCATAAAAGATTAGGATTTGTTTTTTGGTCTTTGTAATAGCTTGATTAAGAATTAGTATATGTTATTCTTTCATTCGTATATATTGAAAGTACATCTTGAAGCATTAGGGTTTGATTTGATCCTAGTACTTGGTGTTGCCAAGAGATGCAACGAAGCGCACAAGCACTTAAGAGTTACATTTCCTCGTATCAGACAAAGTAAAAGGGTATTTCATATTCCGCCAGCGCAAAACAATGCTATGTATCAAACTCCTGCAATGCCTCCTAGAGTCCTATTTCCCCGCGCCATCCAAACATCCCAATACCCTTCATTCTAATTCATACAACGCTTGACGTCGACATTCGGGACACATCACGTTGCAAAACAAGCAAGACTCAAGTCTTCCTAAACAATCTCTTTGTCCCCCCAGCCCTCTCCATCTGCCCAAACTCTTTATCCTTTTCCCTGCGTTCCTTCTCCGCACTAGCTTGCCGCACCTTCTCTTTCATACTCTCTACCCACTCTTGATCCCTCTCGCTAATTGCGACTTTCTTGCTCTTCGGTCCCGCCAAGCCAAGGGAACTGTCGTCTTCGACCCAACTCGAGCTCATGCGTGAGCTGCTACGCACCGGGCCGCTTGGAGGAGTTTCGTTAAACACGGGACGATTCATCATTGGTAATGGTGTGCTGGGACTGCGAATATCACTTTCCCCCATACTCATGCGCGTTTTTCGGAAGTTGAGACTAGACATCGGACGATCGAATGCAGATACGGGGCGGGACTCGGAGAGTGGTGTTGAGCGTCCATTGCCATTTCCTCGTACTGTCGATGCCCCGGAAACATTACGTGAAGAAGGTAAGTCCTGGATCTCGATTTTATCTTTATTGGCATTGCGTCTTCCATGATGACTTGCATATTCTTTTAAATACTCCCCGAGATCAGCCCACCCCCCTCCAACGCGCACCATGACGCGCTCGCCATTTTCGCCAACGAGGCGCACCAGCAGTTTGATTGGGGCTTCGCCGTTCGAGCGAGAGAGGTGGTACAGCTTTGTTTCTGGAGCGCCGTTTTGGGGGCGTGGGCGCGAGCGATTTTGGCTTTGATCGGGAGAGAGAAGGAATGAGGGAGTTGGGGCGCGGGAGTAATTGCTCATGCTTGAATGGGAGCGTAGGGATGGGGTGACGGAGCGACGGGTTTTCTTTAGTCGGAGGGTGTTAGCTTGATGCGCGTCTGGTTTTGAGGTGAGGCGGATCTTTGTTGGAATTGAATCCAGGATAGAGCTGATTTGCTGCTCCAGCTGGTCGCTGGACGTCTTTGTGGGACTCGCATCCATAGATCTGTCGGCGGATACTTGTACGTTGTCAAATATTGGGGCATCCGTCGAAAGCGAAGAAGTGTCAGATAGATCCGAAGTTGAAAATGACGGGGCATCTATAGACAAGGAGGACGTGTCAGACTGGTCCAAGATTGAGAATGTTGGGCTCGTAGGTGAAGGTAGGGAGCCTCTTTTGCGAATTGCTCGGATTGGGGCCGGCGACCCGGGAGGACTGTAGTCGTGAAAATTATTGCGTAACCCTACTCGACCAGCACTTGGCGATTCTGGTTCGACTTCAGGGAAGGATTCGCGCTCAGCACTAAGAGGTGATGAGGGAATCATAGGGGTACTGGCACTGCCCTCAAAACCCGTCACAATGGTAGGGGTTTCGGATGAGCTGCTATGCGGACGAGCAAGAGAGATGAGTTTGATGCCAGTGTCGATTGGGCTTGGTGAAGCTCTGCGAGCAAGGATGGGAGTGCCAATATCACAAATCTGAGAGTTTTCCAGACTATCCTCGGTGTTGCCTTCCATTTGAACTTCCACGGCATCACTTGCATCGGACATTGACGGCAGAGTGATCGATTCCTGCGATGAAAGAACATCTCCCGCTCGTCTTTGAGGAGTGGAACTTGACATCTCTTCATCCTCATCCAAAGTAGAGAACGAAATTTCCCCCGCATCGCTTACAAATGTCCTTGAAACTGTGGGAGTAGCTGGTTCAGAACCCTGAATAGAGAATCTTGGGCTTTCAATTGGAGAAAGTGTAGGACGGAAATACTCGGCTGGCTCGGCTTCCATGATTTCTGGGGTAGCTTGCGATATTGAATATCCCGATACAGAGGAATTCCTACTATGATGTATAGACAATATACTATCGTCAGTTTCAACAAGCTCAGAATCCCCTGTTTCACTTGACGCAGGTATATTTTCCACAAACTCAATATCTTGTCGATGGTCAGTGAGAGCATTTGCCAATATCGAATCTTGACTTTTCGTCACATTCCCAACTAATGGTATCTCAGACAGTTCGTGAGTTTCCTGAGCGGCCGTAGGATCATTAGGAAATACATCGGCTGGTGATGTTGGGGTGTGATCGGCGTTCATGCAGAAATAATTGGGCGCACTGATAACAGAAGACTTCGGAAAATCTGGTGATTTCCTGGATGATTCCTTGGTTGGGGTGCTGGGTAACGAGTGACGAACGAACTCTGCATAGGCATGGCCAAGCCGCAATTTGCTTTTGGGGGTCGAGGGGCTGCTTCTGTCCTGAATAATCCGATTGTCGGCCGGAGCAGTCCTTGGCGATTTACGGGTTTGCACTGCATCATTACTTGAGGGCGAAGACGTTCGAGGAGTCTGCAACAGATTTCCGAGGCTGTTTACGGGAGGGATGCTAATGTTAGCTGGTCGAGAAGTCTTGTTTCCTGCGTTGCCATTTTGACCCGGTTGCAATACCTGATTCTGGATGGCAGGGACATTAGAAGCCACGGGATGAACATCGGAGCTGCCATCAAATGGAGCAAACTTTTCTAGCTGTGAAGCAAAGTCGCGAGAATATGTGGACTCGTTGGCTTCCGAATCTGTATCAATCGAAGGAGTATCAACGGTAGAAACTAGTCCTGTTATAGAAACTGGGGGCGTTTTTAGTGCAATGGGCTCTTCATCTCTTTGGACAGTCTCTGTAAATGCTGGTTGATTCTTGGCAGCTGCCGCATTCACGGAATCTTCGTTTTGTCGGTCCACTTCGGCCTTGGTATCCCTCTCGGCAGCTTCTTCCTTCTCGGCATTCACAATAGCTTGTCGTCGCGCTATTTCAGCATTCTGTGCATTCAATTCTGCTTGACGTTGAGCTGCTTCCCGGGTTTGTGCTTCCTCAAAAATCCTGGCAGCTTCTTCGGTGTCCCTCCTAGCTTGCTGCTGAGAGAGTTTCTCAGCTGCTTCTGCCTCTATTCTCTTGGCATCTTCCGCATCACTTTCTTCCTTGCGTCGAGTAGCCTCCAAAGCTTGCTCTTCCTCGAGTCTCTTCGCATCAGCAGCATCTTTCATGGTCTGTTGCCGAGAAGATTCCGCAGCATCTTCAGCATCCTTTTCGGTTTTGACTCTGAGCTCCTCCGCAATTTGCTCTGCCTTTATCCTCTCATCCTCGGCCTCCAGCTTCGCTTTCCGTCGTGCTGCATCTGCAATAAGCTCTTCCTGGAGTCTCGTTGCATTTGCGGCATCTTCGTCAGCTTTTAGCTTTGCTGCTTGCTCTTCTGCTAAAATCCTAGCAGCTTCCTCATCCTGTTCGGCCTTGAGTCTAAATTGCTTTAGCCTCTCATCCTCGACATCCTGTTCCGCCTTTCGCCTTGCCACATCTGCAATTTGCTCTTCCTGGAGTTTCCTTGTGTTTGCGGCATCCTCGTCAGCTTTCCGCTTTGCCGATGCAATGGCTTGCTCCTGTGCTAGCATCCTAGCAGATGCCTCCTCCCTTTCAGTCTCAAGTCTCGCTTTCTCAATGAGTTGCTCTACCCTTAACCTCTCATCATCAGCATCCTGCTCTGCTTTTCGCCTCGCCGCTTCAGCTGCCAGCTTTTCTGCTAATATCCTTGCATTCGTGGAATCTTCCTCAGCTTTCCGCTTTGCCGCTTCAGCTA